>NC_044324.1:105788699-106088699 GCF_007399415.2 Gopherus evgoodei
ACTTCTTCTATTAGCAGTGATGAGTGAAAGTTTTTAAGGACTTTAAACAAGTTTGGAGGACGCTGTCTAGGTGGTAGACCAGTAATTAAAGCTACGAGCTTTGTATGTTGACCTCTAGGGACGTATGCAAACCTATATCAGTCTTCTGAGAAGGTAGGATACTGAAAATAATAAGCATCCTACTCTGCAAGCACTTTGCACAGCTTGAAAATTTCCATATCTTTAAAAAGCAGTCTGGTGACAGGAATGCTTCTGACAGGCAGATTAATAGGACGTATGCATGCTTGTTTAAAAACCAGGCACCACGAGACTGACTCCAACAAGAAACCCAGCAGAGGCTTCAATATTTTTAATTCTGTAGAATTTTATCCGGGGAACGTTTGTAGTGGGAAGAGATGAGCCCAGCTGGAAGGGGAAGGATTAATGTAATCTTTAAATGCAACTTTCAACATAGGGGAGATACAGGGGCCTGTCAATTTTGTTGTCCTTTTTAAAAATAGGACATATTTGTATTCCTGCATATCTATGTTCACGACCTGGATATTCTATGAAGTTGTAACTCTGGAGAATGTATTTCACAAGCTTTCAAATAAATATGATAGGGTTTCACCTAACTCTTAAAATTTTGTAATATTTTAGGGCAGGAAGTGCTCTTTAAGTGGGTTATTTTATGTCTGTCAAAGATGAATCATGAAATGACAGGGTTGGAAATGACTGTTTGGAGCAGCTTCTGTACTTGCAGAAACAGTCTTATATGGTATTACTTTCTCAATAGGGATATTTAATGTTTTTAAAGGGGTCTTGTTTAGAGCTCAGTGAAATTTTTCAGACAGATAGTTTATTTGCTGAAAAATGTGATTTTTTTGGTATTCTGTTCTTCTTTGAGTGCTTGCTCATGTCAGTTCTATGATAGGTGTTTGTGTACCGTGTGCACAGTTGCTGGAGACTTTTCCCTCTGTGGGGCTAGCCTATGCGCACCTAACATGAAATGGACATGAGCAACACATCTTGAAGAAAAACAGTTACAGAAGGTTAGTAACCAGATTTTTTTAAAAAAATATTTTCTAAACAAAATGTTTTGTGTTTTTGTTTAGAAACTTAGCTAGGTTTATTTTACAAAATAAAACACAAGTTCCAGGTTGGAAAGTCCACCATTCACTGAACCAAAACCCCCCTATTTTTACATTCAGCTCTAATCTTACCACTATGGCATTACTACCTCCATTATGCATTACATTATCATCATCAACATCAAAAGTGCCTAAGTGACAGAAGAGCCAAAGATCCTTTGACTTTCAGTGAGACCGAGGGCTGGTCTACAATGAAAACTTCAGTCAGCATAGTTACATCTATGAGGGATGTAAAAAATGCACACCCATGTGCGACGTAGCTATGCCAACCTAACCATCATTGTAGAGAGCACTAGGATGATAATAGCTAGTGCAATGGAAGTCAACCTCTCCGGGAGGTCACTTATCTATAGTGATGGTAGAACCCCTCCCATTTCTGTAGTGAGTCTACACTGAAGCATCAGAACAGTTCAGCTGCAGCTGTGTCACTGTAGTGTTTTAAGTGTAGCGATACCATAACTAAGTGCCAAAGTCTCTTTGAAAAATGGGACTTAAGATCCTCTGTCATGTAAGTATTTTAGAAATTTTACCTAGGGCAGGAGGTTAAAGAAACACAAATTTAGTTACTTATAGCACATCAAATTCCTAGCAGATGTTTTTTAAATATACTTTTTACTTTTTGTATTTATCATGGACATTGAAAATCAGTCAGTTTGACTTTCATGTTCTGATGCACTGTCACAATCTGCAATATTTGGATTACAAATGCTGCAGAGAAGTAGTTAAATGCAAACAAGCTTTCATTTATTCCTAAATAGTGATGAAAACATTCCTATTAATATATTAACTCTTTTTCATAACTTTTGTGCTGCCTTCCTTGAAGACTACAATAGTCCTTTAATAACATTATCACCTACTTCTTGTCAAATGCAATATATTTTGTTTTCACAATGTTGTATGTGTATATGCAGCATCTCGTAGTACTGTGTAGCACTACTGAGGTCAAAGACTGGAAAATATTTGAAAGTACTAAGTAAATGACATTTACACAACCTACTACAGGAAGCAAAATTTAAGTTATTTCGTATTGTGATATCATATAGGCCATCTAACTTGACAGCAAAGTTAACTGTCTCATCCTTTGAATTGCACATAAGGAAGGCTGTACTTGTTAGAATATGTAATACATGGCAGCCTAAAATATTAAAATTCATAGTTTACAGAAGAGAACCTGCATCAGAATTCTGACATTGATTCTCTGCTTCCTTGCTTTGCGGTTGTCAGGTGCACCTGTCCAAAGTGGATGGAAAAAACCATTAAATGAGAGCAGTAGGAAGACAGAGTAAGCCCTTCAGGGCTTTTTGGGGGAGCTGGTCTACACACTCATTTAGAGTGGTTGTGTTACCCCGTTACACTGTTGAATACATTTAAATCTGATTGAATTAGTTGAACTTGCCTCTGGAAATTTATAGGGGCAAGATAAACCTATTGTCAAACACCAAGTTGCAATAGTTTAGTTAAATTGATTTAGAATCATAGCTCTCATTAAATGGGTGCAACTTTGTGCAGACCAGACCTTTGTGTTTGTACAGGGGCTAGCACAATAGGTCTGGGGCCTCTAGGTACTACCTCAGTACAAAAACTATTTGCTCTGTGCAGATGTAAATTACTACACGAGGTACAGAGCAGTGAAAATGAGGTCTTGTAAATCATTAAAGATGTGAATGCACCATTGTGCAAATCAGAATAGTGAAGGAAAAATACTAAATGTTACACATCTAATTAAAAGCATTTAAATTTTATTAAAGTTTGTAGAAAAAGCTATGATACTACCTGAAAACACATTGTCTGTCAAATAACGAAGGTTTGTACCAAACTGCTTATTCACAAAAGGGCAGAGTGAAGAATTGTGCATTCAACACTAACTTTAGCCCCAATCTTGACAAAACACTTAGCATTTGAGTAATTCCATTGAATTCAATGAGATTGGTCGTGTGCTTAAAGTTAAGCCCCTGTTCAAGGACTGGAGTACTTGTGGCACCTTAGAGACTAACAAATTTATTTTGGGGCCTTTGACATCTTCTGATCTTGAGTGAGTAATTGTGAAGCTTTAACGTTTCTTAATATAGTTTCTTACATATAGAATTATAAAATAAATTGGTACTTTCTTATACTTTTTTAAAGATTATCAGTCTTTTAGGTTTGTTTGACCCTAACTATCATACAAAATTGAGATCTTAATTAAAATTAATTATAAAGGTGTTTATAACGGTGGTGGTGATTTTTCCACAGACATTCAATGCCCAGCTTGCAAATTTGTCTGGTATTTTCTTGTTTCACTTTTGTTTATGCAGATCCAGTGTCCAACTTGCCAATTTGTCTGGTGTTTTAAATGCCACTCCCCCTGGCATGAAGGTGTTAACTGTAAAGAATACAAAAAGGGAGACAAGCTGTTGCGTCACTGGGCCAGTGAGATTGAACATGGGCAAAGGAATGCCCAGAAATGTCCAAAATGCAAGGTAAGCTATCCTCTGTTAGGGCACAACATAAGCTTTCAGAATTGTATTTGAATAATCTAAATAATTATCCAAACTGAGGCTTCTGTTTTGTTTAATGTTACTTCAGCAAATATATAATGGATGCATATTAAGATGGTGCTGGGCTCCAGCTACATAAATAAGATAGAGCTTTGAATTTAACAAAAAGGTTGAATCTCTAATTTATGTGTAGAAAGTGTATTTTCTGCAAAATTATATTGTTTTATTCTCCGAGTTGAGAATAAAATTTCTGGGAATTAAAAGTAAATATGAAGTAAAAATTATTCTTAGAATAGATCTTTTAAGAAATTTAGTACCTCTCTACATATTTCCCTTGTAGTTAAAACTCTTTTGTGGTTGAAGTTTTTTTAGGATTAATGGTCACTTTTTCGTAATCCTTTTTCAGTCTTTGATGAAGAAAAAGCTTTCAATTAAGAAGAATGTTCTACTTAAGCAAATTTCCCACTGTTCAGAAGGGATCGAGGCCACAGGTTGTTCTTAGCAAAGATGACTGCTGCTTTCATTCACCTGATTTTTGTATTGCTCTTCTCCTACTTCCAGTAGCATAGGATGCATGACCTTTCCTTAAGGAAGGGTGGTTTTACTCCTATTTATAGACAATGGAAAGTGGGGGTTATTTTGAAAGAGGACATCCTACCGAAGGGCAACCCTTGATTATTTGTAGAAAGTAGGCAGTTCTTTGAATTTCTCCAAAGATTTTATGCACTAGTCTCTGTCATCAGAACTTTCAGTTAAGAAAAATAACAGTAATAATTACCACTTATCCTAAATATTTCCGTTTTTAAAAAAACATACCCATGACACCAGATCTGCTCACCAGGGAGTCTAAGATGGGGAAACCTTGTGCATGGGGAAGTGTGCAGGAAGGAGGGGGGAAATCTGGTGCGGGGATGTACAGGTATGTTGGGGACAGGAGGAAGGGGGATACTGATAAGGCAAAGGTGAGAAGTGCACTCAGGGATTTGACAGGGCGGGAGGAAGGGTAAAATTATAACATACACTCCAGTCGCAATGCAAAGCAACTGTAAACCCAGTTCAACTACCCAATATAGTGGTGCCTTTTTGTGGTGTTCTAGGGTGGGATAAAGTAGATACAGCATGCTGTATAGCAGGGGTTGGCAACCTTTCAGAAGTGATGTGCCAAGTCATTTATTCACTGTAATTTAAGGTTTTGCATGCCGGTAATACATTTTAACATTTTTAGAAGGTCTCTTTCTATAAGTCTATAACATATAACTAAACTGTTATTATATGTAAAGTAAATAAGGTTTTTAAAATGTTTAAGAAGTTTCATTTAAAATTAAATTAAAATGCAGAGCCCCTACACCGGTGGCCAGGACCTGGGCAGTGTGAGTGCCTCTGAAAATCAGCTCACGTGCCATGTTCAGCACCTATGCCATAGGTTGCCTACCCCTCTGTATAGTCTGGCCACAAAAGTGTGAAATACAAAATAATTAAAGTTGATACCTCCATATTTTCAAATGATTAGAAAAATATTATGGTAACATTTTCATTATTTCTTGTTTACTGTTCATGTATGAAATTTAATAATTAAGAAAGGGCAATTCAGAAAGTGCACTTCCTTAAAGTAAAATGCATCATGTGGATATTGTAACTGTCCCTAAACTCTTGGTTTATAAAGCTTGAAATTCAGCATTTAACCTTACTTTAACATAGGGTGACCAGATGTCAAAACTGAAATATTGGGACAAAGGAGAGGGGCAAAAAAAATAAAAACCGCCGGAGCGCCTACCCCTACCTCAGCTGGTGCAATCTCGTGGGCGGTCCCGGAGTGAGGGCAGCAGGCCCCAGCCCCCCGTCCCACTCGGTTCCTGCAGGGGAACGAATGGAGCTGCCACTGCCTCTGCCCCGGGCTGCCCGCGGGATTGCACCACCTGGGCAGCCAGCCCAGACGCGACTGGCCAGGGGCTGGGCGCAGCGTGCGTGCTGGGTCCCCTCAGCAGGCCTGGGCTTGGGGGGTTCCCGCCCCAGGTGCCAGAGCCGTAGCTGCCGAGTGCCACATGCTTGGCCAGCGGCTGCTTCCTCCGGCCGTGGCAGTGGGAGCCGCAGCAGTGGCTGCTCCTGAGTCCTGCTGCCCAAGTGGGGAGAACAGCTGCCGCCTGGCCCTGTGGGCCACCTCTCTGCTCCTCCTCCAGGTACCACTCTGCCAGAGTCCTGCCTGCACTCAAGGCCAGGCTGTACTCTCACTCACCCCGGCCCCGGGCTCCCCTGCATCTCTCGGGCCTCCCTCCAGTGCTTGGGGAAGAGGCGGGGATTTGGGGAGGGATCCAATGGGGGGAGGACGGGGCAGAGTTGGGGAAGGGGGGCGTGAGCCCTTCCAGGTTCCGCCTGTGCACAGGAGCCTTTGCGTGTTTGTCCAGTGTCCTGACCTAACGTCGATCGGGACGCGGGACAGACAAGCAAATATCGGGACTGTTTTGATAAAATTGGGATGTCTCTTCACCCTACTTTAACATGTTGTTGGGGTTTCTTTTAAAGTAATGGAAAATGCATAGATAGGGCATTCTAACAACCTTAACTCTGCCCTGTAGCGATACCAAGCAATAACATGGTGATTAAAATGAAGGGGTTTTAGTGTTCAGGGCCCCAGATTAGATTAATTTTATGTTTAAAGGTACAAACGTTTTGTCTATTTTCTTACATGGTGTCACTACAAACACAGTTAAGGTGGTTTGGATCCCCCAGCTGAGTATCTCCAAATCATGTTTGGATTTATTTTAAAGTTAATCTTACCTCTGAATTCCCTGGGCGTATAGTGCTTAGTTTAGGGATAATTACAGCATCTCTAATGTGTGTTGCTCTGAATGACTAATGTTCTTTCAACTGTAACTCCACCTTGACATTTTTGTTGTGGAATTGATAATAATCAGAAATGTGTTTAAAGTAACTGAAAACTGAGCTTTATTTACCAGCCTTCCTAAATCTGTATGAGACCCCAGATTTTTGCCAGTAGTGGCAGTTTGGCGTCCTTAAGGTTTTTAAAATCTCTTCTCACATTGATTTTGGTAAAGTTTTTCCAAGATCTCTTTGTGATATCGACATCACCATCTATTAGTGTCATATTATGCAATGATCATCAACTTTAAAGTAAATCTTCCAGTTCAACAAATCACATTTTTGGCAAGTATTCAGATCTTTGGCTAGAAAACTGCACAGTACTTTAATAAGAGGAGGATGTTTATCAATATACACTCTGGTTTGTTCTGATTATGGGAAAAATGCCCATGATGTCATTTTTCAGTGGATGGGTTCATTTGTAGTAGGGAAAGACAGTTCCACTTCTCATAACTTGTGTTGCTTTCTCTTTGGTTTTCATGGTATCTTTTATATGTAGTAAAGGGAGCCATTAACAAAAGTTAAAGCGTATGAACTTGTTAAATTCTCTGTTTGTTTTTTCTTAAATCCAAGTATGTGATATGATAGTCTCTCAGAGCTGGTCAAAACTTTTGAAATATTTTACTTTTTTTGGAAATTTTTCAAACGTTTGCAAACTGTTTGTTTTTGACCAGCTATAAGTCTCTGCTTATTGATATCTTTCAATATATCTAGGTAATTATGTGGCCGACATCACCATAATATCTGAGCAACTGGACATAAAGCCCAAGATTTTTTTAGAAATATAGAAGCCTAAAGTTAGTTGCCTAAATCTATACTAGGCATCTAAATAAAGAACCTTATTTTCAAGTGTGCTGAGCACCTAGCGTCTCTCCTTGACTTTCATAGGAAGTGTTGGATGCTCAGAACTTCTGAAAATCAGGCCACTTATCTAGGAGCCTAAAGTAAGGGCTCCTGTTTATGGAAAAACTTTGTCAAAGAGTTCAGGATCCATGTTTAGGAAATAATAATCTTGCACTCCTCAGTCTACTGAATTTGGTGAGTTGGGCTATGAAACAAAAGGCCTGGTCCATGCTAAAAAGTTAGGTCGACCCAACTACATCACTTGGGTGTGAAAAATCCACCCCTACCCCTGAGGTAACGTAGTTAAGCCTACCTAACCCCCAACGCAGACAGCGCTAGGTCAACGGAAGAGTTATTCCATTGTCCTAGCTACCACTTCTCAGGGAGGTGGATTATCTGTGCCAACAGGAGAACCCCTCTTGTCGTCATAAGTAGTGTCTACACTGAAGTGTAGCTGTACTGCTGTAGCATTTGAAATGCAGACAAGCCCAATGTGTGGAAAATTACGTTTGTTAATAAAAGCCCTTCTGCAGTTCAATGACGTTTTTTAGAAATTTGGTATTTTTGTGCGTTGTAATCTGTGTATGAGGAAGTGTGACTGTTTATACATTTTTTTTTCCACTGTGCCAGAGGATAGATGTGGCAGCTCTTCAAAGCTGAATGTTTTGTGTTCTGATTTGAAAGTGAATTCTTGAGGCTGTACTGTCTTTCATGTAGATCACTCTTGTTAGTTCATTTTGATAGTGACTTTCTCCTCTAACTACATAATATTAAACCAAAATGGCATTAGTATCTGAGAGGGAATTCTGGTTGTTCAGCGTTCATCTTTGGAGGAGAAGAGAATTCTCTAAGCTTACGCAGTCTGACCAGTTTGTATCAAAATATTATTTGTTTAAGCAAGATCAAGTCTGTGCAGCTGGCAAGTAATAACAAAATAACTGCTTAGAAGGATTGCAAGGTTGCTGTGTTTCTGCTTTTTCTCAACAGTTGTAGCACGAAGTACACCACCATCTGGTGTTACCACCTTTCATTTGTAGGTCTCAAAGCACACAAAGATCTCAGGAAAGGTGAGCTGCACCACGAAATAGCAGTTGTAACTTTTTACAACATTTTTTTTTGTATATATGAAGTAGTGGGATGTCTTGAAGCAGATGGAAATCCTATCTGCAAATTAGAAAAAAGAATCTGCATCTGATGCATGCTTCCATTTGATCTATCCTGAGTTGTTCTAGGTCCAGTGCATTCTCACTTGAAGTACTTCATTAAAACAGCTTTCTTGAATACTCTTAAGCAGTAGCATTTGTAGTGTGATAAGGTCAAAATCAGCCATTAAACCAGGATACTACAAAAAGTAGTGAAGCTTAAATATTAAAAGAAGCAGAGTATTACTGTTTTAAGCAAACAAGATTTGAAATATTATCTGTTAAACTGAGAACATATTATGATTTATTTTTAAGTACAGCTATACTTTTCTGTACTTCCATTGGATCTTTTTTGAATGGCTGTGTTTTGCATCTTCATGTTTTCCACCAACTCCCTTTCCCAGCAAAAAAAATCCAAATGCTGTGTCCCCCCCCCCCCACACACACAAAAAGGCCACACTTTTTTTTGATCACTTACTAGATTGTTTTTTGTTTTTTATATGGAAGGACAATGAACATATTAATGCTGACTGAATATTCTATTAGGACCAAAGAAGCAGTGTAAAATGATTTGTATACTGTTGTGATGGAACGCAAACTTTATTTTCATATTCCAAGAAGCTGAAGACAGATCTGAATCCCAGTCTAAGGATAAACTGAGGCTTCAGGAACTGATGATGCAGGAAAGGAACTTCACTTTCAGAAATGGATCCTTCCTGAACAAATCCTCAGGAACTTCTGTTACCTAGGAGAATGTTAGAGGAGCATGTGAAAGAGGATGCAGTATTACTTGTATTGCATACAAGTAACTTCAGTACAAATATGACAGTACCCTGCAATATCTAAGACAAAACTAATGGAATTAAGTTAAACTTTGTTGAAATGTGGTTGGTTGTTTTTAGGAACTCATATTAAACATACAAATGTGCTATTGTGGAGTTTTATGTATGAGCGTCAAAGGACTTTTGGGGACAATATGTGTGAAGTGTATCTCCTAGGAAACACTTGGGGTTCGAATCCATCCTTTTGAAGCTGTGCCTTGAGCAGAAAACCATTGTCTGGCTGATTATCTATTCACAGTCTCTTCAAAGGCCCAAACTGGATAAATGAGTGACTAAGTGTCATGTGAGGGTTCTTGTGGGTTTTTGGTCTGCTCACCTGCCAGAGTCCATGTTTGGTTGATCTCTGGTAAATTTATTAGCATGTGTGTAGTTTTTATTGTTTTTTAATGCTTTTACTTGAAGAACAAAATGTGCTTGCTTAGAAAAAGCTGTGTGGTAACTTATAACTGTGGCAATTAGATTGTGTGTCATCTTTGAAGAGAAGACAAAAGAAGTCTGCTTAGCCAGCTTATCTTTTACTGGAGATATCACAGCATTGGCAGGAGCCTGTGGAGCCTGGAAAGAACCTAATTAGAAAGATGTGAGACTCCACCCACAAGAGGCAACTGCTGGGGAACTAGACAGCTAGAGTGGGTGCCCTGGATGGACCAGAGGGGGAAATACAGATGTAGTTGTTCTGAACTGTGACAGCTTCTAAGAGATGATCTTTTAAATAAATCCTACCTAGTATAGCTTTGCAAATAGTTATACATGTAAAAGTTCTTTTTTTATATACCTTAGGAAGTGTCTAAAAAATTGCTCTTTACCAAAGAGACTGAGCCATCTTTCTTCAAAACTAAATTTAGTTTACACTCTTTCTCCATATTTGATCTGTTGAGAACGAGAGGGAACCAGGTCTCTTGTGACTAAGAAAAGCTAAACAATTATTTTCTTATTGTAGCAAGTTATATTGGAATGACATTTGAATGGATTTATGATTTAATAATATTTGAATTTCAGTATTTCATTATGGCAATATATTTTAAACCCAGAGTACATTTTTTTGCCTAAAGCTTTAAGCTCAAGTATAGTTTGTCATTTGTTCAGAAACTAAAAACTGTAGCAAAGCAGGGAAGTAAGTTTCACTTCTTTTGATATAACATAGGCTATGTATAAACTGCACACTACTGGTGGTAGCACATAAGGATCATGTAGCTACGTGCATTAGCGAAAAGCATGCTGCATCCACCTTTCGGGGTGTAGGTATGAGTGTCAGTGAAAGGCTGTGGGAGGGGAGAGGCAATGGGAAAAGGCTTCAGCAGCTCCCTGCTGCTGGAGCTTTGGCTCTGGCCTGAGGAGACGCAACAGGGAGCCTTTCCCTGCTGCCTTCCCGCTATCAGAGCCTTCTCCTAATGCTGGAGCCTTTTCTTGCATCAGGGAAAGATTCCAGCAGTAGGGAGGCAGTGGGACACTATGCTACTAAAAATAGCTTTGTAGACTGGGAAGGCACTGCTTGGGCATGTAGAGAGTTGTGTTGGGTACATACTGTGTGGTTCAGTCCTGTCTGTATTTGCCTAAGCAGTGCCTCACCATCTGTAGTGGTATTTACACCCGTGCTAGGGAGGCACTTATTGTATGTACTCTACACTCCACAGTAAAAAGTGCAGTGTATATGTACCCGAAGAGACAAGCTGGTTATTCCCATCAGGAAGGCATAATGTAAAATTATTGGTTGCCTCCAAAGGGTACCATCTTACAAGTTCTGCCTCATTATATGAACAGGTATGTATTGGGGGAATGCTGATGTGACCCAAGAACCTCTTAATGCAAACTGCCAAAGTATGTGTAGAGGGAATACAGGAATGTCATGACTCTGGTGTGTGCATTCTAGATCACTAAAGAATGTCATGTAAGGTCTCAAATGAAAACTGGTTTCACTGTATTAATTCCATTGTGAAGTGCATGTACAGATATTGTGGAAGAAGTTGTATACGTACTAAAAATGTTCTTAAAATCTGTATCCAGGTAGTGGTCACTGGCAAAGGTGAAAAACCGGATTTCTGTCAGATGAGAGATTTATCCATCTATTAGTTTATATGTAGATTGCGTGTTGTCTTATTCGCAATGGTCTTCCTATCACCAGTCTGAACTAAATGCAAATGAAGATTGTCAGAATTTCAGAACGAAGCTAACAACAAGAATATAAGAAGAGTTGGGGTGAGAGAACTTTACCTAGAGGTGCACACTAATGGTTTGCGTGACTATATTTGTGAGGCAGAGAAGACAGCTGGGCGCCTTTCTCTGAGGAAGTAAAAAGACAGCAGTTTTTCTTCTTCAGGAAAAAGGGGTCTCAGCCAGCCTTGGTTGAAAACACTGAGGAGAACTTTGGGTAAGATAAACTTTAGACAAGTGAATAGCTTGTTAAGCTTTAATTTTTAGGAAGTGTGTTATGATTTTGCTTTATATTGTTGTATGTAACCATTTGTTTCCAATATTCTTACTCACTATTACTTGAATCTCTGTTCTTGGACAGCAAACTTATTCTTGTTTTCATTCTCAATATATCAGAGCGCTGTGGTTTTAAGCGAAGTGCTGGTACTGAGTTGAATTTTAAAAGCTGATGTGTACCGTTCCTTTACCAGTGGGTCTGATAATTCTGTGTTCAGTGAATAAAGGGTTGGACACTGTGGCAATGCCCCAAGTATTTGGGGGTTGCTGTGTGCCTATCATTATCTGTATAAAGAGAAAGAGGCATAGAAGTTTGGAAGGCAGTGCTTGTGTTGCCAGAGGCTGTTGATTTCAGGCAGCTGTTACACAGCAGGCACAGACAAGATTTACTCATGGTAAGGGCAGGTGGTGGTGAGGAACCTTGCAACCCTCGGTAGCCTTGTGGAGCATTACAGCTGATTTGTTAGTTGTGGTGCAACTTTTCGTGAAGTGAACACATCACCAATAAACTGTTACGTTATTTATGCATTTTTCTGATTTTCTTAAGTTTGTGGGTGTTTTTAGTGTTACAAGAATGTGTTCCTTTCGGGAATATCTGGGGAGATCTGTGTTTCTTGTTTTCCAACATTTTGAGGTAGATGTTTTGGAATTTCAAGTTCTAGAAGGGTGCACAGAGCAGAAGGCACCATTGTTTGGCCACAGCTTTAATCCCACCTTAAATTTTTTGAAAGTGAATACTACCTTACTGTGTCTGACTGAAACATTTATTTAGGTGTAGCCGCTGCCTACAGGATATGCTTACACAAGCAAGCAAAAACATGTGCTGTCAAAACACAACAACATTATATTTTGCTTTTAACATTTGTAAATTATAACTAAAATGAAAGGATTGGGGTTTCTTTGGGTTCTTTATTACATGATTTATGACTAAATAATTTGTTAGCTTTTTTTAACAGATCCTGTGTTTTCTGTTTTGGGATATGTAATGCAGTGTGACTTTCTGAATAGTTCTGCTTCTTGGTGAAAAGTCATGGGTTTATTTCAGTCGGAGATGTCTAGGGCAGTATAAAATCTCCTGTATACATAGCCGATGAAAAGGAATATAATTAGTATACCCGTTTCCTCAACCAAAAGTTTTTGAAACTTCTTGAAATAGTGTGTTTAAAAACTTCCCCACAAAATTCCCCTTCTTCCTCAAATGTATTTGCTATACAATAAAACAAAGTGCTGTATGTAGAAAATGTGAACATGCCAAAGATTTCAGGAGAAAACGCATTTTAGGGTGACAGAAGAAAACTTAACTTAAAAAGGCTGGTGAGTTACAGTTGTAGAACTTTGAATAGCCGAAGGAAGTTGAGTGAACAAGAAAACTGATACAAATCAGGACATACTTGCACTTTTTGTGGATCAGATATTTCAAATTAACTTGAGTATCATCAAATAATCCAGAAAGTTGATTGTTGGGTATTTCCAGCTGAATCTTTCTTTTAAGGAACTAACTGGGCTCCTTTTTATTGAGAGAAACAAATTAGTGCAGATATATGAAAGGATTTAAATGTACAGTGGGTTTCCTTAAGAGATAGCTAGTCATTTATGCTACAGTAAAGTTGTTTGAAAATGTTTGTTTGGAGAATTTTTTAAGGGCTCTTTCTTTAGAGAGGATTTTTATTGGAATGGAAAGATAGCTATAGTGGTACAAAAGGTGGGGAAGAAGCTTAACTTTCCAGCTGATAGCTCATTAAGTAACTTGCTGTAAAGTATTGTTCACTAGAAACTCTCATTTAGCCATTTAGGTGATCAGGGTGGTTCAGAGTGCCAAAAACATTTTTGATGGACAACTCCTCCCCACAACTAGAGTCGGCCCTGTTAGCCAGCTCATACATATTGTAAAGAAATATGCAGTCGTTTGTTTGTTTATTACATAGTTATAAAATAACCATGTAGATGTTTAGAGATCTATTCCAGACTCAGCCACTGATTCAATGCGACATCCTGGCCAAGTCATATGGCTCTATGGTGCAATTTGCCCATCTGTAAAATGGATATAATTTTCCACCTTTTGTAAAGCGCTGTTGGATTCTTGGATAAAAGTGCCATGTAGGCCTAATCCTGTAATATGAAGAATGTTCTTTGACTTCAGTGGGAGTTAAGGGTGCTCGTTGCTATGCAGGGTTAAGCCAATAATAGATTCTTCAGAGATTCAAACTGTCTTCTGTTTGGTTATTCTCCTTTCTCCATTTCTGTGTTGTCCTCCTCTGTAACAAAGAAATGAAGTTTATCAAGCAACTGAAATGTACTTTGCTAATTATAGCAAAGTGAATATCTAGGGCTGCACATTCGTTGTGGTGTCTATTGCATATCATACTCTTGCTGTTTTGCCCAGTAGGGTAGAAACATGCAAATGACATGTGATCCGTTAACGGTCACTTTTCCTCAACCTTTAGCTGCATGATCCATCTCCACTGTAGGATTATAGAGGGGTGGAGGGAGAAATACCCATCTGAACCAGAGCTGAAGTTTATCAAATGAAATGTCATTTCTGAATTTCTAAGCATCCCGACTGAATTATACAGACTTCATCTGGCACTGTTAGTCTCTGCATGTGATATGAAGCTCCAGGAACACTGTTAAAGATGTGTGGCAATTTTTTGAAACTAATCAGAATAACAATTAAGTGGTAAATTTTGAAGAAAATGTTTTACAATTGAAAATACAGTCACTGGAGGAAAAAGCAAAGCCAGTTGTTTCAAATTTCCAGCTTCCAGAGGCACTTGTGTACATATTCTTGGGGATGTACACTCAGGTCTCTGCAAGTGGCACCTAAAAGTTGAGTTCTCTGAGTTCCTTGAGTGGTCGAGCAATATCCCATCACTTGGGGAACTGAAGTCAGTCAATGCTTAATTTCGGTTATTGTTCCCCCTGGCCTCTGCAGATTTATCCCATGTTGGCTTCCAGTGAGGAATCTCAGTTTATTTCTCAGACTGTTTTCTTTGGAAATTAGGGACAAGTATATATATTGCATGTGGAGATATTTAGCTTTTATCTAGAAATAAGAAAACACATCTCACAGTTATATATGAAAGTTTCCTCCTTATGTTGTAAGATCGCTACAGACAAAAAAGGAAGATCAGGAATGGTGGGGATCCACTGACCAATGGAAAACATGAGCTGGGAACGGAAAATGTTAGGAAGGCAGAGCTGCTCAATGCCTACTTTGCTTCAGTCTTCTCACAAAAAATAAGTGACTGGAAATTACCATAGACAGTAAAGGGGAAGAAATGTAGATTGGGATAAAGAACATGTTAGAGATCTTTTGACTAGTTTGAATGAATTCAAATCAGCATGGTTTGATGCTCTTCATCCCAGGTACTGAAGGAATTAGCTGAAGAAATCTTGGCACCACTGGCAATGATATTTGCAAATTTATGGTCCTGAAAGACTGGAGCAGGGCTAACATAATGCCTATCTTTAAAAAGGAAGAGCCAGAGAACTGTAGACCAGTCAGCCTGACTTCAACCCTCGGGAAACTACCAGAGCAGTGTATAAAATATTCAATTTGCAAATACCTGGAAGCTGAAGGGGTAATCACTAGCAGCCAGCATGGATTTACTGAGAACAAATCATGCCAAATCAACTTGATTTTCTTCCTTGACAGGGTACCTGGTTTGGTGGATAGGGGGAATGCAATGGACATAATATACCTGGACTTCAGTAAGACTTTTGACACAGCCCCACATGACATTCTGAAAAGTGAGCTGGAGAAATGTGGACTTGGTGGAACTACCATTTAGTAAATACATAATTGGTTTAACAACCACAAACAAAAAGTGTAACTATTAATTGAACAATGTCAGATTGGAGGGAGGTCTCAAGTGGGGTTCTGTTCTAAGTCTGGTGGTGTTTAACATGTTTATTAATGGCCTGGATGTAAGAATTGGGAGCATACTGATCAAATTTGCAGATGCCACAAAGTGGGGGCAAGGGGGGGCGGTTTGCCAACACTTTAGAGTGGGGTGAGCAAACTTTTTGGCCTGAGGGCCACATTGGTATTGCAAAACTGTGTGAAGGGCCAGGTAGGGAAGGCTGTGCCTCCTCAAACAGCCTGCCCCCCCCCCCACTTCCAGCCCCCTGACTACTGCCCTCAGAATCCCTGACCCATCCAACCCCCCTGCTCCTTGTCTCCTGACTGCCCCCTCCTGGGACCCCTACCCCAGCTGCCCCCCGGGACCCCACCCCCAATTCAACCCCCCCCTTCTCCCTGACTGCCCCAACCCCATCCATACCTTCGCCCCCTGACAGGCCCCCCGGGACTCCCACCCCTATCCATCCCCCTCGTTCCTCATCCCCTGACCGCCCCCTCCAAGCCTCCGCCCCATCCAACTGTCCCCTGCTCCCTGTCCCTATCTGCCCCCCGCAACCCTCTGCTCCTTATCCAACACCCCCCCTCCCCACCATGCTGCTCAGAGTGGCAGAAACTTGCAGCCCTGCCGCCACTGCGCCGTTACTGCAGGGGGACGGGACAGCAGGGGAGGGGCTGGAGGCAAGCCTCCCCAGATGGGAGCTCGGGCTGAGCAGGATGGTCCCGCGGGCCATAGTTTATCCTCTAAAGCAGAGGTGGGCAGAGCTAAAATTCAGAGGGATCTTAATAAATTGGAGAACTGGGCTATAGATGACAGAATGAAATTCAACAAAGACAAATGTAAGGTGCTACAGTTAGGGAAGAAAAACCAAATGCACAAATACAGAATGGGGGATAACGCACTTGGCAGCAGCACTGTTGTAAAGGATCAGGGAGCGGTGGTGGAGCACAACCTCAACATGAGTCAGCAAGGTGATGTTGTTACAAAAAAAACAAATGCAATTTTAGGTTGCATTAACAGACGCCTAGTATGCAAGTCATGAGAGATGATAGTACTGCTCTACGTGGCGGTGGTTAAGCCTCAGCTGGAGTACTGTGTCCAATTTTGGTAACTGTATAGAAAGAATGTAGAGAAACTGGAAAGGATCAAGAGGTGAGCAGCAAAGATGATCAAAGGGATGGAATGCCAACCATATGAGCAAAGGCTGAAGGAACTGGGTATGTTTAGTTTGGAAAAGAGGATATTAAGGGGGGATCATGATAGCGGTCTTCGAATACTTGAAAGGCTGCAATAAAACATATGGAGAAAAGTTGTTCTCTGCTACCACAGAGGGCAGGACAAGAGCCAGTGGGTTCAAACTACAGAACAGCAGATTTAGACTAAAACTCAGGAAAAATTTCCTAACTCTAAGAACAGTAGGACAATGGAACAGACTGCCTTGGGAAGTTGTGGAAGCTTCTTCACTCAAGGTTTTCAGAAGGAGGCAGTGGGATAGCCATCTGTTTGGATGATTCAGATGCACGAAACCATGCATCTTGGCAGGTGGTTAGACTAGATGACCCTTGCAGTCCCTTCTAACCCTCTAATTCTATGATCCCCTCAGTGAGGATATTCTAGTTCATCTGCAGAGGCCATAGTAAGTTCAGCTTTGAGCATCTGAATGACACCGAAGAACTCCTCTGTTTATCTGAGTTTCGACATCCAAAGCAGGGTCATGATAGCTGATAAAAGGTGCTTTGGATAATCAAGGTTGAAATATGTTTGCTTTGGAAAGAGTCACATCAGTAGTGTATAGCAAAAATTTCCGATTTGAAGATGCATGTACCTTCAGAATTTGCCAGCTAATACTGGCAGCTACTTCATGGCTACCACCGGGAGTACAGCTAGGATGATGGGGCTGAGCTTTGGGGGTGCCCAGGACAGGCTGCCTTCCTGACTGTGGGGCTGTGCTGCTCCATGCATATTTATGGAAGAGGAGGATGGAGAAGGACAAGGACAGCAATAAGATCATGCAGTGATTCAGTTTAAGTATGTGCATGGTGTGTGTTTTAGTGGTTTATTTAAGGATGGGTTTAATATTGAAGAAGGATATTAAAGATATGAGACTGAATCTTCAGGGATAATTCCCTTAGTCTTGCGTGCTAAGATTTTTTGGGATACCCTTTAACCTGAAAACTGCTGAGGCCTATTCTGACTGCAGATACTAGGAACTAGGATCCAGAACTTGAAATGTTTTGTCTTTTGTGAGGTATTTTTTATACAATTTTAAATTTTACATACAAATTGGGGTATATATGGTGGTAGTGTGATAGAAATACCTGTCATTCTGTTGTGCGAGACATCTTTGACCCTAGGCTCTGCCGAGTGGTGCACTTTAAAAGTGATACTTTGGTCTCTCTTAATGTGTAAGTGGTTGAAAGTGGTGGTGTAGAGAAAATGTGATGCTAATGATGATTTTCAGCACCCTCTGCTCCCTGATGTACTAGTATCACTGACAAGGATTTCTGAGCTGGTACCATGTCTTTTTCTGAGGAAAAGTGCCCCAGTGGCTACCTGCTTGTCAAGATAAAGAAAAAGTTGAAGGGGTGGAGGAAGAGATGTAAAATGGCCACAAATGGTATGTGAGAACTCATATCAGAGAAGGGGTTGTAGAAGAGATACTTTACTCTTTAATTTAAAAAAAAAGTGTGTTGGGTTTATTTTTAGTGTTCATGTTATAGTAGCGTCTAAATTGGGGGTTCTCAAACTTCATAGCACTGTGACCCCCTTCTGACAATAAAAATTACTACGCGACCCCAAGATGGGGGACTGAAGCCTGAGCCTGCCCGAGCCCCACTGCTCTGAGCAGGGGGGCCAAAGACTGAGCCCCACCACCCTGGGCAGAGGGGCCCAAAGCCCAAGGGCTTTGTCCTTGGGCAGGAGGCCTGTAACCTGAGCCCCGCTGCCCAGGGCTGAAGCCAAAGCCTGAGCCCTGGGTGGCCCCAGCCTATCTAATGCCAGCCCTGGCAATACCATTAAAATGGTCCTGACCCACAGTTTGAGAACTGCTGGTCTAAGGTATGCTAGATTCTGCTCAGACATAAGAACACAAGTCTCTCCCTTAAACTGCTGATAATTGGAAGAGAGCAATGTGTGTGTGGGGGGGGGGGGGGAGAGGGGGAAGAGACAAAATACAACTTAAAATTTGAGTGAAGATAGGAACATATCTTGTTGTTTCCATGGGTTTTTGTTGCTTGTTTTCGCTATACTTCAGGGGCGGAGGGTGGGGAAAGCAAGAACTGGGCAGTGGTGCAGAGTTGGGTTTTCAGTAGTGATTTGAGTGATGTAAAGGTGGAGACTGGACCATTTCAGAAGGCTGCTCCAAGTATAAGGGGCAACAGTCAGAGGCATAAGTATGTGTGGTCAGAGATGTAAAGCACTATTCAGCTGCTTCTGAGTGGCTCTGTCAGATAGTTGACTCTTTAAAATGAATTTACAAGTACTTTTACCAGATCTGAACTTGACATTTTGCAAGGCTCTGTGCATGACGCTCAGTGTGCAGGATCCTCAGGCAGACATCTGTAACTTGTACACAAGGATGGCAAGGTGGAGAAAAGGGGAGTTCAGCAGTTGCTAGGGACCAACATGCTTGGGGCCAGGAGGGCTTGAGTTCACTTCTATTTTCAAGGTGGAAGAGTGTCATGATAGGTCAGCAAGTGGGGAAAGGTGCCTTCTTAAGTTATGTTTTTCAGTGCTTTTTGAATTGAACCATAGTTGCAGTACTGAATAATGTATCTGAATAATCACCAGAGTTCTTATCATTTTCAAACTGCAATAATATTTGGATTATTTGGAGAACTCTCTTGGGATTTTATCTGGGGTGCAAAAAATATTGTTTTCTTAAAAAAAAAAAAAAAAAAAAAAAAAGAGAGGGGAGATAAAGGGGGGGGTAATCCTTAAGTGGAATTCTGGAAATGAATTTAAGGGAAATATTCAGGTTTGCTGCTCTGTGAACAAATGTGTGAATGTAATTGTACACTTATTGAAGTCAATCATATTACTGATGGAATGGCTGGGACAGTATCAGGGTGACTGTTACTCTGGGAATAACTCATCGTGACTTCATCTGATCTTTGTTCCAGATAATTATTAGGTAGTACCTGCTTTAATGGTTTTGTTTGTTTGTTTAATTAAATTAACATTTTCTTTTTCTTCCTCTTGTGCTCATAAAGATCCACATCCAGAGAACAGAAGGGTGTGACCACATGACCTGTTCACAATGTAACACTAATTTCTGTTACCGCTGTGGGGAGAGATACCGCCAGCTCCGTTTCTTTGGAGATCACACGTCAAACCTCAGTATATTTGGATGCAAATATCGCTACCTCCCTGAGAGACCGCATTTAAGGAGATTAGTGCGAGGCTCTGTCTGTGGTGAGTGGATGATGTGCCTTGCAGAGAACTGCATTATGAAGTGATGAATGGTAAAAGTATTAACTAATTAACAATTGGTCCAGAATGCATCATAGGCTTCTTTATAAAGAAGTTGAGTTGTTTCAAGATGCTTCATTAAAAATATAAACAAATTTAGCATTTGGAATTTTTAATCAATGGGTTATGGGTGAATAAGCTCTTTTTTACTTTTACTTTTCTAATTGACTTCTCTTGTATTGAAACTTTTTCATAATCGGAGTGTTACTGTAGCAAGCAAATTGAAAAAACTTTGCATCCTAACATAAAACTGTTTTAATGGGGAGCTGAAGCATATACTTCCAGAAAGATAAACTTATAGTTGTCCTGTGCGTACATTTTCTAAGTATTCTTTTGTTGTGACTTAGGGCATTTAAATGAATCCTTTGTTCCATGTTGTATCCTAAGAAACCAGGGTGCTGTGGTAAACATCATTTTATGAAATACTCAGATTTAAACACTGAAATCCTACATTTCTCTTTTGCGTTCGGTCCCATATTATTTTTGTGTAATGCGTGCGCACACACACACCTGTTTTGATTAGTGGGAGAATCAGCACTTTCTTGATGATGCAGTGATAACCACATTGGTGGTCTTATATAGTAAGCAAGGGCATTGTCCTCGTGATAAGTATCAGAGGAATAGCCGTATTAGTTTGGATCTGCAAAAAGCAGCAAAGAGTCCTGTGGCACCTTTTAGACCAGGGGTCAGCAACCTTTCAGAAGTGAGGTGCCAAGACTTCATTTATTCACTCTAATTTAAGGTTTCGTGTGTCAATAATACATTTTAATGTTTTTAGAAGATCTTTCTATAAGTCTATAATATATAACTAAACTATTGTTATATGTAAAGTAAATAAGATTTTTAAAATGTTTAAGATCTTCATTTAAAATTAAATTAAAATGAAGAGCTCCCCAGACCGGTGGCCAGGACTTGAGCAGTGTGAGTGCCACTGAAAATCAGCTTGTGTGCCGCCTTTGGCACACGTGCTGTAGGTTGCCTACCCCTGTTATAGACTAACAGATGTATTGGAGCATAAGCTTTTGTGGGTGAATACCAACTTCGTCAGATGCATGACATCCCAATGATGTTACCCTTCTGTTTGTCTCACTACCAGACTTAGTCCTCTGAAGCACTAATACAAAACAATGCTCATCTACAGCTGACTGAGAATTTTCTGTCAGTGTTCTTCCATTGAAAAAAACAGTTTCTGCAGAAAAATTTTGATATTTTTTTCCAAATTTGTATCGTCTATTTTTGATCTGCTATCTAAATGAAATATTTTGAGTTGGGTCATCCTGAATTAAAACATTTCATTTCTTGTCAGTTTGACATTGAACTGTGCCTATTGTGGAGCCTCATGGGAGTTGTAGTTTTGACATCGCTTGTCCTGTCTTATTCTACAGTCCATACTAAATCACAATCTCCTCTTTGGTTGAACCACCGTGGTGCATCAAGGAAGATGTTGTCTGGCCGAGAGAGGAGAATGGGGGCATGAGGAACATGAGGTTCTATGGCAGCTTGGGTGGACACAGTTCAAACAAGCAGCAGTGAAACATTTTGATTCAGGAATATCAAAATAGTTTCAATTTAAAACAGCAAAATGAAACACTTCTGGATTTACATTTTTGTGAACTTCCCATTCTGGGTAAATTTCTGATATTACAACATCTCAACCCAAAGTAGGAAGAAAGCAAACGTTAAAATATCAAAAATGTACCTCAGGACAAAAATTTTGGTTTTTGATCATCAATGCTATCATATTCATGGCCAGCCACCTCATTGAACTTCAACTTTCAAAACCAGTATAATACCTTTTGAGAGTCAACATGGACTAGAAGGAAGTTATGAGACTGGGTGAGAGGAATTCCTAACTTCCAATCTGGGGACTTCTGACTGCTTTCTTTATGGCCTTGGGCAAGTTATTTTAAAGTCTGTTTCGCCAATTCTGTAAAAAGGGAACAATGTTACTTTATCTTGTAGGTTTGTTGGGTGGAGTAAATTATTTACTTAGTGTTTCTGCATCAGTTTGAGGATGCTGTTGTAAATGCTATTTTTTTTTCTTATTCTAGTTTGTTACTCATAGTTTAACTAGCATGTGATGCTGGTGAATTGTTAACTCCCATTCAAAATATATTTTATAGAGTTACATTTTATTTGGGGAAAACTGTTGTCCTCCCTTCTTTTTTCAGCTTGCTTCTGATCCCCTTTGCTTAGCTCATCATCCTTCCTTTTGCCCTTTTTCTCCCCTCACCCTACCCTGCCACACATTTATTTTCCCTTTGCTCTATTCTCTTCTTCCTTCCTGTCCCCTTCTCTCTGCAACCATATTAGGGTCTTCTGATAGCTGTTGTGCTCTTTGCTTTTGCCATAAGAGTGGCCATATTGGGTCAGGCCAGTGGTCCATCTAACCCTAGTATCCTGTCTTTTGACAGAGGCCAATGCCAGATGCTTCAGAGGGAATGAACAGAACAGGGCAATTTTGAGTGATCGTGTTCTCCAGTCCCAGCTTCTGGCAATGGGCAGTTTATGGCCACCTAGAGCATGGGATTGTCCCTTACCATTTTGGATAATAGTCTTTGATGGACCTATTTTCCATTAACTTATCTAATTCTTTTTAGAAACTAGGTATAATTTTGGCCTTCACAATATCCCATGGCATTGAGTTCCATAGGTTAGCTCTGCATTGTATGAAGAAGTGCTTCCTTTTGTTCGTTTTAAATCAGTTGCCTATTAATTTCTTTGGGTGACCCCTTCTTCTTGTGTTATGTGAAGGGGTAAATAACACTTCCACCTCTATTACATCCCTCTTTGTTCATCTTAGGAAAAAGAGAACTAGTCAGTCTTTTTAATCTTTCCTCCTCTAGAGGCTGTTCCATACCCCGTAATCATCTTTGTTGCCCTCCTCGGCACCTTTTCCAATTCATATATATATTTATTTTTGAGATGAGGCCAGCAGAACTGCACTCAGTATTCAAGGTGTAGGCATGGATTTAGATAACATGGTTTTATATAGTGGCATTATGATATCTTTTATCACTTTCCTAATGATTCCTAACATTCTGTGATCTTTTTTGACTGCCACTGCACAATGAGCAGAAGTTTTCAGGGAACTATCCACAATCCAAGATCTCTTTCCAGAGTGGTAACAGCTAATTTTAGACTCATCATTTTGCATTTATAGTTGGGATTACGTTTTCTAATGTGCATTATTTTATACTTACCTTGAATACTGCGTACAGATGTGGTCTCCTCGTCTCAAAAAAGATATACTAGCATTAGAAAAGGTTCAGAGAAGGGCAACTAAAATGATTAGGGGTTTGGAACGGGTCCCATATGAGGAGAGATTAAAGAGGCTAGGACTTTTCAGCTTAGAAAAGAGGAGACTAAGGGGGGTTATGATAGAGGTATATAAAATCAAGAGTGGTATGGAGAAAGTGAATAAGGAAAAGTTATTTACTTGTTCACATAATATAAGAACTAGGGGCCATCAAATGAAATTGATGGCCAGCAGGTTTAAAACAAATAAAAGGACATTCTTCTTCAAACAGGGCATAGTCAACCTGTGGAGGAGGTTGCGAACGCTAGGACTATAACCGGGTTTAAAAGAGAACTAGATAAATTCATGGAGGATAAGTCCATTAATGGGTATTAGCCAGGATGGGTAAGGAATTGGTGTCCCTAGCCTCTGTTTGTCAGAGGGTAGAGATGGATGGCAGGAGAAGATCACTTGATAATTACCTGTTAGGTTCACTCCCTCTGGGACACCGACATTGGTCACTGTCGGTAGACAGGATACTGGGCTGGATGGACTTTTGGTCTGACCCAGTATGGCCGTTCTTATACTGACCAGCATTGAATTTCATCAGCCATTTTGTAGCCTAGCCACCCAATTTAGGGAGATCTCTTTGTAACTCTTCTGTCATCTTTGGGCTTAACTATCTTGAGTGATTCTGTGGTGTTTGCAAATGTTGCCACCTCACTGTTCATCCGTTTTCCCAGATCATGTATGAATTTGTTGAATAGCACAGGTCCCAGTACAGATCCTTTGGAGATTCTGCTGTTTACTTCTCTCCATTGTGAAAACTGACCATTTATTCTTACCCTTTGTTTCCTATCTTTTAGCTGGTTACTGATCCACAAGAACACCTTTCCTCTTATCCCATGACTGCTTAGTTTACTTAAGAGCTTTTGGTGAGGGATCTTGTGAAAAGTTTTCTGAAAGTTCAAGTACAGTTTATCAGCAGGATAATCCTTATCCATATGCTTGTTGACTCTCAAAGAATTCTAATAGATTGGTGAGGCATGATTTCTCTTTATAGAAGCCATCTTGATTCTTCCCCAATATATCATGTTCATCTATGTGTCTGATAATTTTGTTCTTTACTATAGTTTCAACCAAATGCCTGGTACTGAAGTTAGGCTTACTGACCTGTAATTGCCAGGATCGCCTCTGAAGCCTTTTAAAAAAATCATCATTACCTTAACTACGCTTCAGTCATCTGGTAGACATTCATTTAACGGAGTTACATACCACAGTTAGAGGTTCTGCAATTTCATATTTGGGTTTCTTTAGAACTCTTGGATGAATACCATTTGGTCTTGGTGACTTATTACTGTTTAATTTATCAATTTGTTCCAAAACCTCTTCTAGTGACATCTCAATCTGGGACAATTCCTCACCTAAAAAGAATGGCTCAGGTGTGGGAATCTCCCTAACACCCTTTGCAGTTAAGACCACTGCACAGAATTCATTTAGCTACTCGGCAACAACCTGGTCTCCTTTAAATGTTTCTTTAGCACCTTGATCGTCTAGTGACCCACACTGACTGTTTGGTAAGCGTCTGATGTACTTAAACAAAAAAAAAATGCTGCTAGTTTTTTATGTCCTTAACTAGTTACTTTTCAAATTCGTTCTTGTTCTGTCTCGTTATACTTGACTTACTAGAGTTTCTATACTCCTTTCTATTTTCCTCAATAGGATTTGACTTCCAATTTTTAGAGGATGCCTTTTTACCTCCAACTGGTTCTTTTACTCTGCTGTTCAGCTATGGTGGCATTTTTTGGTCCTCTTACTGGTTTTTTGTGGTGTATATATTTCGTTTAAGCCTCTATTATGGTGTTTTTAAATAGTCTTCATGTACTTTGCAGGCATTTCACCCTTGTGACTGTTCCTTTTAATTTCCATTTAATTAGCTTTCTTATTTTTGTGTAGTTCCCCTTTTTGAAGTTAAATGCTACTGTGGTGGGTTTCTTTGGTATTTTAACCCCCCTACAAGGTTGTTAAATTTAATTTATCATATGGCTACTATTACCAAGTGGTTCAGCTATACTTACCTCTTGGACCAGATCCTGTTGCTCCGCTTTGCACTGAATCAAGAGTTGCCCATATACTCTGTGGTAGCATCACTAACTGTAGCAGCAGCTCTCCAGTCCATTCATTCATTACACTCAAAAAAGCATCTTTAACACCCAGCAAGACATGGGGTGTTAACTAATGCAGTCCTTTGGTCTAAAAGTAAGCTATTCATAGGAACCTGTCTAAGAACATGCAGTCATGAAAAATCTAGACTTTAGGTTCCAAATGTGTAGGTATATACTGTGTGTGCTAAAATACAGTAAAGCAATTGTAATACAAAACAGAAGTAACTTTTCTGACAAACGCCCTGTTCTAATTAACATTTTGTTGAGGGCATATTTAGAAATGTGGGCTCACAAAAATGTGTGCACAAACTTTGCGAGTATGACTGCTCACACATTTCTGGAAACCTGGCCTTTTTGTCTAATTTTCATCTGTTTAAAAACTGATGACAGTGTGTGGTGGGTTCCCAGGGGTGAAACCTGGAACTGGGGTACCACTGAGCCCTCTGTCTCACCAGCCCTCTCACACTGTTATGCTCCAGATCCTGCACATAACAGACATCCACAGGAAACATCCATTTCCGCTCCCACCCTCCTTCCCCATCCCTTTTCAGGGACCTTTCTCGTGAGGTGCTCCTTGCCCAGGAGGTGCAATCCCTCCTTGCCCTAGGGGCAGTGGAGGAAGTGCCTCAGGAGCTCTTGGACAAGGGTTTCTACTCCCGTTATTTCCTTGTCCCCAAGGCAAAGGGTGGCCTAAGACCCATTCTGGACCTCAGGGAGCTCAACAGGCACATCATCAACCTGAAGTTCCACATAGTCTCCTTAGCCACTGTTATCCCCTCACTGGATCCAGGAGATTGGTATGCCACCCTCGATATGAAAGACACGTACTTTCACATCTCTATTACTCTGCCTCACAGACGTGTCCTCCGTTTCGTGGTGAACAAGATGCACAATCAGTTCACAGCCCTCCCATTCGGTTTGTGCACAGCCCCTCGCATCTTTACCAAGTTCATGGTGGTCGTGGCAGCTTTTCTTTGCTGATACCACATGCACATCTTTCTGTACCTCGACGACTGGCTTATACGGGGCTGCTCTCACCAACAAGTCCGGTCTCAAGTACAACTGGTCATGGACATGTTCAGTCACTTGGGCATCATGCTGAATGCCAGAAAATCTGTCCTCTCCCCTACTCAAACAATAGAGTTCATCAGGGCAGTCCGGGATGCAACCTAAGCAAGCGCTTTCCTCCCGGAGGCCTGGCGCCTGGCTATAGCAAGCATAATTACCAGCCTCTGGAAGTTTCCCACCACCACAGCGAGGCAGTGTCTCAGGTTGCTGGGTCACATGGCGTCCTGTACCTACGCAGTGCATCACGCCAGGCTAAGACTCAGACCTCTACAGACATGGTTGGCATCAGCTCATCGACCAGGCTGGAGCAGTCTTTGTATTGTATTGTTATGTATCTGCAAGAAACAACAATATTTCTAATGTTAAAGCAAAAAAAAAACCCCACCAAAAATACAATTTTTTTTTATTTTGAGAAATACTGTTTAAATACTGATGTGGAGATAACAAATACATACAGCCCCAGTAATCCTTGGATCAGAGTTAAATTTGTTGTTTTATGATGACAATATATTTCTCCCTGTTTGGGCTGTATAAGATTTGATGTCCTTAACTCATTTCTTTGTTTGTAAGTGCTCTTGTGGCTGGATTTTCTTGATAAGTCAATAGGAGTAGTACAATGCAAAACCTCAGCCTATGTTTACTTACTGAATTTTACTGTAGGATTTCTCTCTGGAGCAACCTCTGTTTTAGCTCACTACTTCCCTGTGACACTCTGACCTCCTAAATATGGTTGGAGCTAATTGGAGCTACTTGCCAGCATAATTCAGTAGTAATTATCTTGAATTTTAATGTAAGGTTTTAGCACCTGAACCTAGGATGACTCAACCAGAGAATTCTGCATTGATATACATGTTCCTAACATCTTCCATGCTGTTGCAGAAGGGAAACAGGCTTTTTTTTGTGTTGCTCTAGTACAAGACGTGGAAACAAAAAATGTATGGGTAGCAAAATACCATGGAATTCCAACAAATCTCAGAGCAGAAAATTGAAAAATAAAACTAGAATGGTTTGAATCTAATTAGGACTCAAGATTGCTGAGGAGAAAATATTAGACTGCAGAGTAGATTTAGCATATAATTGGCTGCCTGAATCAGGGGAATGTTATGTATTAAACGGCATCAGTTTCTTACAAGCTTGTCTCCTGATAATTCCTTCATTCAGGAAGGTGGAAAATGCTGAAATTGAGCTGATATTTACGATATTTCAGCTCAGCTTGTGAATTCTGCCGTATGGTGGAAATCTTGTGAGATAAACTACACCTGCAAGATTTTTCACTATCTTGTGGAGAGAGTCTGTTCTTGGGAACTTTCAAGTATCTCTGAACCAGAACTGAAAATAGTTTCATTCCAGTTTTGGATCTGGCCTTGAACTAAAACTGTAAGGGTTTGTTTGGTTCTTGTAGTTGTGAATCCAGAACTACTTATACTATGGAAAATTTTGAAGAGATTATAATGCTAGTTCTTGGCCAATAGCTACTTGGAGCAGGATTGAAGAAGGCTATAAAGGGGAGACAACATAATGGAACTTGTAGGAAAATAGCATATATGAAGTATAGTATAAATTAAAACAACCCTTTAGTATAGAGAAGTGGGATTTCCTGACTGTAAGCCCTATAGCAAAATGAATTGGCATTTAGGTCTGGGACTCATGAAAGAATTGGGGGGGATGTAATGAGAAAGTGGAGTGCCATATGATCAAAGTGAAATATCTCCAGCAGCATTTTAATTTCTCTTTTTGGAAGGAAAATGCTTATCTTAAACAAAAATCTGTTTTTAGGAATAACTAAGTCTGTGCTTTAAAGTGCTTTGAATTTGGTTTTTACCATGCAAACCTGATTTCAATTTTGTGTTTATATAAAAAGGGAAAGTTTTTTGCAGCAGGCTAACAAACTTGCTGTTTAGAAGCAAATGTTTCAATAGGAAAAACTGCATGTGTCTCTGATAATAGGCAGACCGTCTATTTAAAAAATATTAAAAGAAATCAGAGAGAGTGGGAATACATACAGCTGAAGTGATTGTTCCTTTCCTCACTTTGTCCCTCTCTTTAACCCTGCCTTCAACCAGCAGATTTTTTTAAAGGGAGTTTGTCCACTGTTTCCAGGGAAAGCAGTAAGACTAAGCATCTGGTGTCCAAAAAAATGAGCAGAATTTCATCTCTACCCTGTGTAGCCTTCATTCGGCTGAGTTGTAGAAAACAGGATGATCAGATTAAGGCCCGCTCTATACCTCAAACTTAGATTGACCTAGCTATGTCATGTAGGAGTGTAGTTAAGATGACCCTAAGCCGCAGTATAGACATTGCTAGGTCAGTGGAAGAATTTCTCCATTGACCTAGCTTCCACCTCTTAATGAGGTGAATTTACTACAGCAATGGAAAACCCCCTTCCATTGCTGTAACAAGCATCTACACGGCTGTGCTACAGTGATGTCTCAGCAGATGTAGTCCTTGTAGCGTAGATGTAGCCTAACTAAGGTTTATTATGGCAGGGATTGTGAATCCCGTTGGTCTCTGAAAACGGGGAAAAAAATACACAGCTAGTTTAAATTTATAAAAGCATCATCTGTCTCCAGTTAAGTGCATTAAATGGTAAATTTAATGTGCTGCATTACTGATTCCATGCTACATAGCAAGGCAAAACAGCCATAAAACAGATTCCATTATAACAACTGAAACTTTTATATCAGAAATAACTGTTTAAAAACTTGCTCTAGTTCTAAGATTTAGAAATAGTATGTTTTTATGCCTGTTTATTCTATCTTCTACTCCCCCCTTCCTTCTCAAGACTGAGTGCATGATTCAGCAGGATATATACACAATTTAATCACTGCAGAAACCAGCATATGTCTCCAGTGTGCAGTCTTTCTTAGACATCTGCATGCAGATGCCAGGCTTATTGATTACTGGCCTGATAATGAGTCCTCATATATGCATCTGATTTTTTAAATCCAGATGGGAACTGAGACTAGTATTAGCTAGATCTGCCTGTATTTGTGTTTATGTATATTATCAATACAGATACTGGAGTGACTCCATAGTTAGTGTATTGAAATTCGTGCATAAATGGACAAAAACTAGTGGTTGAATTCAATGTCCAAATAACTCAATAGAACAATAGCTTTTTTAAAAAAAAATTAGTGTAATTTTAATAACACATGTAGAGTAAAAGATTTCTTGGAGGGAGTAAACAGAGAATCTGTAGTGTTTTGAGGTGGAATTGGCGTAAGAGTTCTTACTCTGAAGAAAAATAACATGAAAAGGTACAGTAGAACCTCTGTGTTACAAACACTAGTTATGAACTGCCAGTCAGCCAATCCTCATTTGAAACTGGATGTACATAATCAGGCAGCAGAGATCAAAAATTCCCCCCAAAACCAAACAAATACTGTACAGCACAGTACTGTGTTAAGTGTAAATTACTAAAAAAAAAAAAAAGTGTTTAAAAAAAGGATTTGGTAAGGAAATTGTTTCTGTGCTTGTTTCATTTAAATTCAGATGGTCAAAAAACAGCATTTTTCCTCTGCATAGTAAAGTTTTAAAGCTGTATTAAATCCATATTCGGTTATAAACTTCTGAAAGAACAATCATTATGTTTTGTTCAGAGTTACGAACAACCTCCATTCCCAAGGTGTTTCTAACTCTGAGGTTCTACTGTAGCTGAAATTGCTTGAAGTCATTCTCCTATTGTCAGATAATCTTGTGCAGTTAGCTTCCACTTAATTAAGGTGTAGAATTCTAAAAGTTTTTCTTTTTAAGTTTGGTTGTTTACTTAGTCTTGGGTATTTCTCAGCATTTAATGTTTCCTATAATAGTGATTGACAACATCATGATCCTTGTACATTAGTTGGACTAGATTCTCAGCTGGTGTAAATTGGTAGAGGCTCCACTAAAGGCAATGGCTTTACACCAGCTGTGTATCTTGCCCAGTGCGTTCTATGTAGAGTCCATACCTATAAAATGTCATTAGTGCATTCTGTTTACAATGATAAACCAGTTCTTTAGTGGTGGCTATGGCAGACCCCTTTTTAGCCATGGAATTCATTACAATTTATGCTTCAGTTTCATATGAGTCGTCAGAAATATTCTGTTGTAGACTATGTTATATTTGCTTCTCCTCAGCTTAAAGTGGATGGGTGGATATACCAGCTAGTAGTAGAACAGGGGTCAGCAACCTTTCAGAAGTGGTGTGCCAAATCTTCATTTATTCACTCTAATTTAAAGTTTCGCGTGCCAGTAATACATTTTAACGCTTTTAGAAGGTCTCTTTCTATAAGTCTATAATATACAACTAAACTATTGTTGTATGTAAAGTAAATAAGGTTTTAAAAATATTTAAGAAGTTCCATTTAAAATTAAATTAAAATGCAGAGCCCCCTGGACCGGTGGCTAGGACCCGGGCAGTGTGAGTGCCACCTTTGGCACAGGTGCCATACGTTGCCTACTCCTGTAGTAGAAAATGGACAGTCCTGCACTGGCAGGACAAGGGATTTATTAACTGAATTTGAAGGCACAGATTACAAGCAGTAATCTAGGTATTTCTCTCTGGTGGTGAGAATTCTCCTCCTGCCCTCCCCCCATCAGTTAAGTTTTTCTTGCCCTAATGAGTTCCATTCATTCTGATAAACAGAGGTGTTCTGTTGCTTTCCCTCACTTTTTTTAGTGTTCTAATTTAGATATTTCATACATTTTATACAAATAGTTTCTTCAGTTAAACCCCATGAATGGTGATGTGTTAAGCAGTAACTTATTTTTTTTCCTGCTGCCAAGCATGCCGACCAATATCATCTGGTGTGGATTGATTTAAATCACTGATTTTAATTATAATTTTAAATCAGCAAATGGGAAATCTTGATTAAAATTGATTTAAATCAAGATTTTCTGCTTGCTGATTTAAATAACTGATTTTAATCTTGTTTTGCATTTGTATCTTTTAGTTATTTCCTAAAGAATGATTGATACCGATAGGTTGGTAACCAGTGAAATCTTAATTTGCAATTAAATATAGCCTTTGCTACTTTTTGTTAACCAGGAGAATACACTCCATCTGTGCACATTTGAAGTAAGTATATAGATGTGACAATCTGCATAGTTGAACAGCTGTGTCCTCTCAACCCTCCCGGAATCTCGGGTGCCTTTCACACTGCTTTGCTGTGAGAACAACCACTCCTTGCCTGTTCACATACAGCCTTTAGCATGGAAAATCACTCCCAGTGGAATTGTATGAGTTATAAATTATGTTGCAGAGTGAAACCAGCACTTTTTCAGTCCCAGACTTGTCCCCAGAAATGTGTGCCTTGTACTGCCCAACTCTTTTTCTTTCCGTGCAGTACAAGCTCATAGAAAGTCCATTGTTTCATTAATAGAAAATGATATACACAAACCCTGTTATCTCAGGTTCCAGGCACTTCAATCCAAACACACACACAGGTTTAGATAAAACAAGTTCTTAGACTGGTTGTTCACATCCATTCCACATTAGGTGTGCGCGCACCGCATGCACAAGCGTCGGAAACTTTTCTCTTAGTGGCACCCATTGGGCCAGCCAGGCCCCCCGCCTGAGTGGCACCACTGTGTTGTGCATATATGTCCCTACTGGCCCAACCTCCCTCCCGTTCCTTCTAACCATCCATGGTGGCATTGGAACAACCTCTTGCCCTCTTAGGAGAAGCAATCCCTTAGCCTTAGAGTACTTAACTGCTATCAGTTTGTTATCCCTTGTTGTGGATACTTAATAGATTAGGTGCTTGGAGGCTTCCAGCACCTGCCATGGGGCATGCCCCAGGCCCACGGTGTGACAGGTTAGATCACAGACCCCCCCTTGGGAGCCGCCACCCGATATGCCAAGACTACTTCTACCCCTGCTTTCCCTGCCAGCTCAGGACTCCAGCACCCTGTCTTGCTGAGCCAGACACTCTCATCTGCTCGAACACAGAGTGAGAGTCTGAATTACTTGCCCCAAAGCTGCAGGTTTACCTGAAAGCAGCTAACAGAAGTGTTCTTGTCTTTAACACTCCAATTCCCAACTCCCAATGGGTTTAAACACCAATAAATCCATTTTACCCTGTATAAAGCTATAACACTGATAGAGATGCACAGTTATTTGCTCCCCCAGATATTAATACATACTGTTGAGTTAATAAGTAAAAAGTGATTTTATTAAATACAGAAAGTAGGACTTAAGTGGTTCCAAGTAGTAACAGAACAAAGTAAGTCACCAAGCAAAATAAAATAAAATGCACAAATCTCTGTCTAATCAAACTGAATACAGATAATCTCACTCTCAGAGATGCTTCAGTAGGTTTTTTCTTCAGACTGGACACCTTCCAGGCCTGGGCTCAATTCTTTCCCATGGTACAGCTCTTGTTCCAGCTCAGGTGGTAGCTAGGGGATTCTTCATGATGGCTCCTTCCCCCCTCTGTTCTGTTCCACCCCTTTATATATGTTTTTCATAAGGCGGGAATCCTTTGTCCCACTCTTGGTTTCCACCCCCTAATTCTCAATGGAAAGACACCAGGTTAAAGATGGATTCCAGTTTAGCTGACATGCTCATATGTCACTGCAAGACTTCATTGCTCACTTGCCAGCACACACGTATATAGGAAGACTTACATGTAAAACATACCCATCTGCAGACAATTGTCCTGGTTACTGGGAGTCATCAAGTTTCCAAACCACCATTAATGGCCCACACTTTGCATAATTACAATAGGCTCTCAGTTATGTTTCATATTTCTAGTTTCAGGTACAAGAGTGGTACATTTATACAAATAGAATGATCACACTCAGTAGATTATAAGCTTTGTAATGATACCTTACAAAAGACTTTTTGCATGAAGCATATTCCAGTTACATTATATTCACTCATTAGCATATTTTTATAAAATTATATAGACTGCAACGTCACACATGGGAGTAAGGTTTGTGCCATGTATCACAAGCCTATGCTGGTTAGTGACCCCCACATCTCCTGTCTAGGTTGCCTAGGGGAAGCACACCAAACAGAGAGATGTAAGATTTGCAAGGCATTTAAGCCTAGAACTAAGAAAGAGAGACTTTCGTTTTGAAGCAGTTGTTGATGGAGGCTGCTGTTCAGCCATCAGGCTGGAGCGCCCGAAACTGGCTCCAGCCTCCTTCAAGAGACCTGGTACCGGCTAAGCACCACAAGCCGTCGGCCTTGAGTGAAGTAGGCCCCGGCACCGCTCATCCTCACCAAGGCTAAACCAAAGGAAGGGCACAGATGTTCCCCCACTAAGGAGACCGGCGCCACCTAAGGGCACGGGGAAGAGCATGATGGATGCTGTACCAGCAACAGTGGGGCCGGCGCCACAAGTCCCACTGAGTCTAGCCCCAGGTGACCTCAGTGAGGATGACAGGCTCGAGGGAGTAATAGATCAACCCTCCACGCCTGACACCTTTTTGAGGCAGCGAAGAACCTCATTGGGTTGTTGGCGGTGAGCCCCCTCCCGACCAGGAATAAGCCTCCGGCACCCAGGCCTGGGGTGCTGTCGAGGGGAAAGCCAGCAATGGTGTGCTGTTCAAGGACACCGTCCAGGCATCGCTTCCGGCGTTGGTCCTGGTCAAGCTTTGAGTCTGTGGATTCTCAGTTACCCCTGATGCAGAGGGATGTCTCGTACCAGAGGAAAGTCAGCGTACGGGTTTAGTGCAAGGGACCCAACGCTCTCCGGCACCCCCCAAAGACCAGCACCAGGAGACGGTGAGCCGGTCATCACCGAAGGCTTCCAGAAGTCACTGATCCTGGTCCAGATCTCGGGAGCTCTGGTCCCTGTCCCATTAGCAGTGGTACCAGTCCCGTTCCCGACTGGCAAGAAGCCGCTCGTTGACCTCCTGCTGGCACAGATCGACGGCACCGCCTTGGCCTTCACATTCGGCGTCACTGGAGTCCACTGCCGACTCAGGCCGATACAGTTACCCGCACCGGACAACAGAGAACACCAGGCTGAGTGGCAAACCCAGTAGGGACCGCCAGGACACTGGCCCTTCTGGACCCCTTGGGCCTACCACCAGTGGCAAGGGATTCCCTCCAAGGCCGGCTACTTGGTGCACCGGTTCTGGTCCCAACACCAACGCTTCTCTGTGCGGGAAGCTGGGTGTCCAGACCCACCTGCACCTTCGCTGAGCGAGAGACCGGAGAGACTGGCACTGAGTCCGGTGCTGCCCCAAGGTCAGCTGTCCCGGCCCGAGCCAGAAGCCCCTCCTGTGGGGGCGGAAGACCAAGGGGACCATCAGGAGGAAGCTGAGCAGCTGCTGACCTCGTCATCCCCAGATGAAGTGGTGGCAGGCACAGAGGTATCAGGGCCTCTGCCAATAGACCGCAGAGCCCATCAAGAGCTACTGCATAAGGTTGCTCATAACTTGGGGTTGCAGGCCGAGTAGATGGTTGAGCAGGGGGACCCCATGGTGGACATTCTGAGCCCAGAAGGTCCATCCAGAATAGTGCTTCCGCTCATGAAGACCATACAGTTGAACTATAAGACTATATGGCAGACCTTGGTCTCCAGCGCTCCAACAGCCAAGGGTGTGAAGTGCAAGTACTTCGCCCCGTCACAGGGGTATGACTTCTTGTTTTGCCACTTAAGCCCATGTTCCTTGGTAATCTCAGTGGTAAATGAGAGAGCCATGGGCAGGAGGCCCCGTCCCCCAAGGCCAAGAAAACAAAGCGCCTGGACCTGTTTGGCAGAAAGGTATATTCCTCAGGGGGCCTCCAGTTGAGGATTGCTAACCAGCAGGCCATTCTCAACAGGCATAACTTCAACTCCTGGGCGGCAGTGGGGAAGTTTAAGGACAACATCCCACAGGGTTCCCAGCAGGAATTCACGGCACTGGTGGACGAAGACAAGGTCGTAGCGAAGACCTCTCTCCAGGAGTCCTTGGATTCGGTGGATGTGGCAGCCAGGACAGTCGCGTCTGGCGTGGTCAGGAGTCAGGTCTGCCACTTGAGGTCCAGAACTCACTCTAGGATCCCCAGCTGTCTCCTCAGCATCCCTACCAGCTTCATCCTAGGCACGAGCCCTACCGCATGCGAAGCGGGAATGACAGGAGGCGACATAATAATAATAGCTCTAATAGGCCGGACCAGAGCCAAGGCCAACGTTAAGTCCCAGCCGGGCCCTAAACCAGGCTTTTGAAGGTGCACTCGAGGACAGCGTACCAGACCAACCACCGGATCTGTCCTCTTGTTTCCTGAACCATCCGTCTCGTTTCTCCTGTGCATGGTCCAGCATTACATCAGATTGTTTGGGTGTTATGCATGGTGCGAAATGGATACATGCTGCAGTTCTTCCTGCCAAACCTCCCCCCCTTCCCCATCCCTCTTCAGAGACCCCTCTCAAAAGTATCTCCTGGGAAAGGAGGTTCATACGCTCCTAGATGTGGGAGCGGTAGAGATGGTACCGAAAGACCTAAAGGGGAAAGGGTTCTACTCCCAATACTTCCTCATTCCCAAGGCCAAAGGAGACCTTTGACCCATTCTAGACCTACGCGGGCTCAACAAGTTCCTGGTCAAGGCCTGGTTCCACATCGTCTCTCTGGGCACCATCATCCCTTCCCTGGATCCGGGGGACTGATACACTGCCCTCAACATGAAGGACACGTACTTTCATATCGCCATCCATCCAGCGCGTCACCAATTCCTGCATTTCACCGTGAACCAGGAACATTACCAGTTCACGGTTCTCCCGTTTGGCCCAGCTGCCACCTCACGAGTGTTCGCAAAATGCATGGCGGTAGTGGCGGCCTTCTTACGGAGGCAGAGAATTTGAGTTTACCCGTACCTCAATGACTGGCTTCTGGCGGGCTGGTCTGAAGAGGGGGTGCAGTCCCACATGCAGGTGGCTCTGAGCCTATTCCCCACGCTGGGGCTCCTGGTCAGCGTCCCCAAATCCACCCTCATTCCAACGCAGAGAGTGGAATTCATAGGGGCGGTCCTAGATGTGGTACAGGCAAAGGTGAGACTTCCAGTATCACAATTCCTGGCCATCCAGCAAGCAGTGAACTCCCTGTGCCAATTTCCTCCTACAACGGCCAGATGCGGCCTGAGGCTGCTGGGCCATATGGCAGCATGCATGCATGTGGTCAAGCACACCAGACTAAAACTCAGGACGCTACACGCTTGGCTTGCCCGTGTATACCACCCAGGCAGGGGCTCTCTGGACTTGGTAGTGACAGCCCCAGGGGACGTGCTAGACTCCTTGCGGTGGTCGCGATTCCAGACAGTGGTTTGTGAAGGCATCCCCTTTGCTGCACAACAGCCGGACCTGATGCTTGTGACGGACGCATCAGACCTCGGATGGGGTGCTCAACTAGGGGACTCAAGGCTTGTGGTCGGGAGCAGAGCGGTCGCTCCATATCTGTGTGAAGGACCTCAGGGTGGTTCATTTAGCCTGCCAGACCTTTCATGGCCACTTTGAGTTGTCACAGCGTGACAGTTCTGACGGACAACACAACCGCTATATTTATATAAACAAGGGGAGCCTGTTCCTCTCCACTCTGCCACGAGGTTTTCCTCTTCTGGAACTTTTGCATAGTCCACACCATCCACCTCAAGGTGTCCTACCTCCTGGGGATGTGGAACGAACTGGTGGACCACCTCAGCAGGTCGTATCACATGCACGAATGGATGCTCAGAGCTGATGTCGTGTTTTTGCTCTTCCGCAAGTGAAGGTTTCCCTGGGTAGACCTGTTTGCTCAATGCCCGCAGTTCTGCTCGTTCCAGGGCCGCAGCCCAGGCTCAGTAGGAGACGCATTCGCGATCCCGTGGGGAGAGCAATTGAAATATGCCTTTCCCCTACTTCCTCTGGTACACAAAGTCCTGCTCAAGGTGTGCAGGGACAGGGTGATGGTCATCCTCAGCGCCCTGGCCTGGTCCCGTCAGCACTGGTTCACCACGCTCCTGGAGCTGTCGGTGGAAGCCCCGGTAACCCTGCCCCTACACTGGGACCTCATCATGCAGGACGGAGGGTGGCTCCTCCACCTCGACCTGCAATCACTGCATCTGACAGCATGGAAGCTCTGTGGCTGAATGCTCTGGAGACCCAGTGCTCCCTTCCTGTGTAGCAGGTTCTACTTCGTAGTACGAAGCCCTCTACTGGGGAGACTTACCTGGCCAAGTGGAAAAAGTTCTCATGCTGGTGTGGGCCGTAACAGATTCAGCCATGCCAGGCTCCAGTGCCACCCATTCTAGAGTATCTACTGCATCTCAAGCAGCAGCAGGGGCTGGCCCCATCCTCGATCAGGGTGCATGTGGTGGCCATTTCTGCCTTCCACCCAGGGTTTTCAGGGGCTTGGTGTTCTCCCACCCAATGGTTGGGTGGTTCCTTAAAGGACTGGAGAGGGTGTTCCCTTACTCATGCCCCCCAGTCCCTCCATGGAATCTCAGCTTAGTCCTTTCTAAGCTCATAGGGGTCCCTGTTCGAGCCCCTTGCTACCTGCTCCCTCCTCCACCTTTCCTGGAAGGTGGCTTTCCTGGTGGCCATCACCTTGGCCAGAAGGGTATCTGAGCTGAGGGCACTCAACCTGGGGGCCATCATATACAGTGTTTCATAAAGACAAGATGCAGCTCCATCCACACTCTAAGTTCCTCCCAAAGGTGGTCTCACAATTCCATCTAGGCCAGGACATTTGTTGTCTGGTGTTCTTCCCCAAACCCCACGCGGACCCAAGTCACCGCAGCCTGCACACCCTGGATGTCCGTTGAGCGATGGCGTTCTACTTGGAGGGCACCAAGCCCTTTCATAAATCCACGCAGCTGTTCGTGGCCCTGGCTGAGAGGATGAGGCCTCCTGGTGTCAGCGCAGCGAATCTCCTGCATTACAGACTGCATTTGAGCGTGTTATGACCTCGCAGGTGTTCCGGCCTTGGTGGTCACGGCCCACTTGACCAGGGCGCAAGCAGCTTCAGTGGCCTTCCTGGCACAAGTCCCGATCCAGGAGATCTGCAGAGCAGCCACCTAGTCGTCAGTGCATACCTTCATGACCCACTACGCGGTCAACCAGCAGGCCCGAGAGGACACGGCGGTTGGCGGTGCAGTCCTCTGATCAATTGTTCCGTGACACCTACCCTCCTCCAAAGGTAAGCTTGTAATTCACCTAATGTGGAATGGACGTGAACAAGCACTCAAAAGAAGAAAAAATGGTTACCTACCTTTTTGTAACTGTTGTTCTTCGAGATGTGGTGTTCACATCCATTCCACCCACCCGCCCTCCTACCCCTCTGTTGGAGTCGCCGGCAAGAAGGAACTGTAGGGGGTCAGGCCAGCGGGGATATATATGCACGGTGTAGTGGTGCCACTTAAGTGGGGGTCCCGCTGGCCCGACGGGTGCCACTAAGGGAAAAGTTTCTGATGCTTGTGCGTGCACACCTAATGTGGAATGGACGTGAGCAACACATCTCAAAGAACAACAGTTCCGAAAAGGTAGGTAACCTTTTAAGTGATTACAGGTCATGAGGCATAAAAATTGGTTACAAAGAAATAAAAGGTAAACGCAAACTAATAGCTAATTTATGAAGCTAAATGAATTCAAAGCAAAGGTGTTTTTTCACCACATGCTTTCACTGGCTGAACTCCTTTAGTCAGGACCACTCCCTTAGTTCACTGATGCATCCTTTGTCTTTCAAACATTGTTAATGCTGTGAGTGGAGATGAGGGGAAAGAGGTTATTTGTGTCCTCTGTTCCTTCTTTTTATATCCTTTACTCTTTGAGAATCCTCTCTAGCTGGGGTTCAGGTGACAGCCGGTCTGCTTACATGGAAACTCCCATCCGTTCCACTGCCAAAATGTAAATTTCTTCCTCGCATCCTTCTTCCTGTTAAAGAATGGCCTCTCAACCTGGTAATAGTTCACTTGGTTATGTTGACACCTGACTGATGTGCTGGCTAACCTTTTGTCTCTGAGGAACTGGTTTGGGCTGTTTTTCTAATTTGGAGCATGTCTCAGCAATGTCATACAGTAAAATCTTTACATACGATGTTGCTGGACACATTTTACCAGGACAATAACATTTAGTAGATTTTGAGTTTTCAAACAGTATCTCACAATGCACAGGTAATACAAAATGTATCATAGTTTTGTAAAAGTGGTGAACAATAGGGTACAGTCTATCGCAAAAGATTAACATACATTTATTCAGATTCTTAATTTTTATATTTTTATTATAAAATGGTGAATGACACATTTCTTTACTAAATTGATTTCTTTACTTGTGACTTGTGTTAAACTATATTTGCATGGTAATTGGAATTCAATTATAAATGCACAGACAGCATTTTAATATTGTTTTTATTTAATAAACTTTCTTATTCTGTAACCAGCATAGTTACGGTAGTTTATCAAAATATATGTTAAAGGAATTATTGCATGCAGTTACTGAATTGAACTGATTGTTTCTGGTCACTATCCTTCAAGATTTTAGAACGATTAAATTTCATCCTCTCACAGCTAGTGTTTATTCATAGATTAGAAGAGGGGAAAAAAAGCTTTCCTACTTTTTTCAACTCCCAACTGGTTTCTCACCTTTGAACAAACTGGTTGATTGAACTGAAATGAAGAAAATATTCTCTCTTCGCCTGTAGAAGAGGCTACTTCTGGTTTAGCACTACAACAAATTCTAATTCCAGGTGCTTAGCCAGTGATGTCCAAGTTCTACCAGTTCAGTGGTTTGACGTTCTTTGAAACTTCAGTAGCAAACATGTACTGCTTGTGTACTTTTAAATGTAATTATTTTAATAGATTTCATAAGTTTAGGCCTGAATATAGGTTGTCATAACTTCAAACATTTTAAATATTTTTACTTTTAAAAAATGTACTTAAAAAACGTCAATTTTTGTTATTTATCTATATGTTTATCCTTGATTGCTTTGTTTCCTTGTGGTCCTTACTTGTCTATTTGCATCCATCAGCTGTCTCTTGTGTTAGATTGTAAGCTATTTGGGGCAGAGACTGTTGTCTTGTTCTTTGTACAGCACTTAGCACAATGGGCATCCTGACCCATGGGTAGGCATATAGGTTTTATGGTAATACAAATAATAAACTTTTCTTTTAATAATTAAGTATAATTTCAGAACTCTTCTCTCCTACTCAACACACTCTGTTTTTTAAGGCTTTTTTAATTACACAGAAGTGTGAAAAGGACCAGTTCAGTTACTGTTGTAAATGTTTGTGAAACATCTTGTTTTCCCTTCAAACTGCTCAAATTAGTGGCTCTGGTTCTGGAGAAGCTTACGTCATTGTTCTCTTGAATGATGAAATCATTCCCTAAAACCTAATCTAAGTCAGTCTGTATTTCTGGGGTATCTATTTTTAATTTTCCTCCCTTTTCAAAGGTGATCTCTTAAAGGTACAACCTAATTTATTGAAATTCACATCTCCATTTGAACTACCATTAATAACAACAAAATACTTGGCATTTACTTTCAAACAGCTGAGACCAGAGCCCCTTTTGTGCTACATGCTATACAAACACATGGACAGAAACTATTCCTGTTTCAAGAGTTCAGTCTATGTTAGCAAGACAAAGTAGTTGTATTGCATGGGTTCTAGTTTAATCCAAATTGGCATCAGTTTGGCAAGTTTTTGGCTGCTCAGTCCTTCCATGCAGTTCAACAAGCTATAAACCAGGGGTCGGCAACCTTTCAGAAGTGGTGTGCCGAGTCTTCTTTTATTCATTCTGATTTAAGGTTTCACATGCCAGTAATACATTTCAACGTTTTTAGAAGGTGTCTTTCTAGAAGTGTACAATATATAACTAAACTATTGTATGTAAAAGTATATAAGGTTTTTAAAATGTTTAAGAAGCTTCATTTAAAATTAAAATGCAGAGCCCCTCGGACCGGAGGCCAGGACCTGGGCAGTATGAGTGCTTCTGAAAATCAGCTCACATGCTGCCTTTGGCACGTGTGCCGCAGGTTGCATACCCCTGTTGTAAACTAAAAAATACAAATCTAAAAAGAACCACCCATACAGGGTAACTATGTTCCTATGGCTTCTACTCCACACAGCTCTTTTCACCCAGTCCTGTGAGAGCGACACCATTTCTTTTAGGTATTGTTTTGGAAACAGGCTTAGATGCTCTTAGGAATTGGTCCTGCATCATGAAAGTCAGTGGGAGCACTACTATTGACTTCAAAGGGCAAAGGATCAGACCGTAAATAAGCTAGCTATCAGTTGGTAATGTCTCTTTGAGCTGCTGCTACTGACTGTTAACTGAGATCCCATTTTTGGATCTGGGCCTAACTCCATAGATCTCAAGAATTATAGATGCTTTGGTGGGACATCTTCCTAGGGATGGTAGTGGGGTGGATGTAGTAGGACTCCTAGAGCCTCCCCAGGAGATACTAAAAGTACTGAGTATATATGCCCATTGTTCTGTTCTAATCCTGATAGGTCTTAAAATTAGAACTGGTAAAAGATGCAAGCTCACTTTGAAAGCTGAGATACACAAAGGTAGATTGTGGCGTGTAAAAGTGGTTAGAGTGCAGGAAGAGCAACAGATTGGCTTATCACTAATGGCTTCTCACTGGAGTTGAAGGATATCATTACAAAGGGGAACTCCAGTAAAACTTCCAAAAATCAATTTTATTTCAGCAGTACCTATGAGGTTAGATTATTTTAAGGTGGTTTTGGATAGCCAGGATGATTATGAAATAAAATAAATAGTTTTAATTTTTTTAATGATTTGTTTTTCAGCTGGAAAATTACTCATTGCACCTTTAATACTGGTATTGGGACTGGCACTGGGAGCTGTAGCTGTTGTAATAGGTAAGAACTCATGCAGTATAATGACTATTCTGCTAAAAAATGGAATTTCTAAGTCTAAGTAGTCAGTAATCTTGAATCTGATAGTATAATTCATTTGAAGCTTAGTGATCATACCGAAGGGTTAACACAAAACTAGGAATCAGAAGCTGCAGATCTGGGTTCTAATCCTGATTTTTGCCACTGACATGACACGTGATCTTGAGCAATTCGTTCAGTCTCTCAGTAATGCCATTTTTAGAGATGGATAAATAGAGGCACAAATATCTACCTACCTACCTCACAGGGGTGTTTTGTGTGACTGATGTTTGTAAAGCACTTTGCATTTTAATAATGCTTTCTATATGAGAATATCAATGCATTATAATTATTTTTTTCTGTACAGGATTGATGCCAACTAGCTATTTAAAAAGAACAAATTATTTTCAGTGAGTCAGTACTTCGGGCTTGTATACACTAGAACGTTTTGCCACCTGAACTATATGAGTATAGTTACAGTAACAAAGCCTCCATTAGTGTGGATGTAGTTATGCCAGTATGAAAGTGTGTATACCAATACATCTTAAACCTGGGTCAGAAAGCAAAATAAGCTGTATACTGATATAAGGCACCTTTATTCTGATATAACTGTGGCCATGCCTACACTAGAAGTGCTTTGGTGCTTGATGTTTTTGTTTTGACCTTTTTTGTGACATTTCTATGCTTGCAGAATCCCTAGTGTCAGTGCATTAATACTGACATAAAAATGCTTTTGCCTGTAAAGCTTATTTTGCTCACCAAGCTATACTGGTGAAAGCACTTTTTCTGCACTAATCGGGGTTTGTATAGCAATATATTGGTATAGGTATAATGGCAGAACTTCTAAGTGTAAAACTAGGCCTTAGCTATGATCAGATCACTGAGATGATCCTGCAGAGTAATGTGTATGCGGTTTAGAAGAGACATGTTGATTATATATAGTTAATCTCTGAAATTGAAGTAATTATAGCAACGTCTGGTACCAACACTGCTGTAAAAGTAATCTTAATGGGGTAGTTGTAAACCACTCTACACCAGTAATTTCACCATGTATTTGACAGTTCATTATTAAATACTGAGCTCGGAGTAATGACTTCAGTAGGTTTTCTTGATGGTATGATAGAGCAACAGTTTCTGACAGGGCCGGCTCCATGCACCAGCCAAGTAAGCTCGTGCTTGGGGTAGCATTCCGCCCAATCCTAAGGTGGCACGACCTTTTTCTTTTCTTTCCTTTTCCTTTTCCTTTTTGTTCGCCACTCTGGCTGCCTTGTAGGGGGCGGCGGTGCGGAGGAGGGGAGCGTCCTGCCTGGCAGCCCGGGTCCTTCCCTCCCCATTGACCAGAGCGGTGCAGAGCCCTCCCAGCAGGTGGCATGGCGGGAGGGGTCAAGTGGTGAGCACCCTGGCTGAAGAAAGCCCTGGCCGCCCCCCTTCTCTCTCTCTCCCCCCTGCTAGCCGGGGCATGCACTCCACTGCCCGGGGCACGTCTGCAGCTCAGAGTCCCGCTAGCCAAAAGTTTGCATCCTGGCTCCGGCTGCCCCACAGGTTGTGTGTGGGTTGTTTTTTTTTTTTTTTGCTTCGCCACTTCAGCCGCCCCACAGGTTTGTGTTTTTTTGTTGTTGTTTGTTGCTTGTGGTGGCAAAAAAGCCAGAGCCGGCCCTGGTCTCTGAAAAGCATATCTTTTCTAAGAAGCCCGTATGGACTACTCTTTCAATTTGGATTGAAAAGTACCTCTTCTAACAAACTGTTCTTTTTCGCTTAAAAAACACAATCAGGTTTATTAAACAGTTTGCTTTTTACAGAAAGGCTTTAAGATAAACTCAAATCTTGCTTAGGCTAGGATCAAAAGTGTAATATTGGCACACATTTGCTGATGTGAAGACAAGACATGCTGCCTTCAACACATACTAAACTGATTGATTGAATTAAAGCCTAGTGAGGAACCTGGTCTTCAACTTGACCAATTTAGAATGTCTTAAGGCAAAATATCAATGTGTTGGAACATGTTGGATAACACAGGCAAACACTACACTTTTTTAAATCCTAGTCTAGACAAGGCATGAAAAGCACTCCAAGTAATATTTGTATTTCCGTAGCACCTTCTCTCTGACTAACTCAAAGTGCTTTATAAATATTAATGAACTACATCCCTTAGAAGAGAAGAAAGGGCTATTGCCCTCATTCAGCTGAAAGGTGTTGCTGTTTCTCCTCCACTTTTCAAATTAATGGTGTCACTGGAAAGCCAGTGAACTGCAGATGTTTTGTGCACTCATTGTGTCTTGATGCAGACAGCTGGTGATCCAGAGACCATGCTTTTTCCATAGGGAAAATGAAAACATTGTATTTTAAACTTAATTAACCAGGAAGCAAATCAATAAGTTTTCCATTAAAATACCTCTCCACCTAATGTTCAGGAAAGTGAAGTTACTAATAGAGGAAGACATGTAATACTTGAAATCTACATTCCATCAAAAAAAGGCAGGGACCAGGGGAAAAAACAGCTGTAAGCAGAGGGTAAAAACTAATTGATTTTTTTTACTCAGCCAATACAGTCTAATATCTGTGCAAAGCAGCTTGTATTTAGCTGTGACGCTTGGAATACCTTTCCTAGAGCTGAAGAAGAGCCCTGTGGAGCTTGAAAACTTCTCTCTCACAAACAGAAGTTGGCCCAATAAGATATTACCTCATACAACTTGTCTCTCTAATATCCTGGGACCAACATGGCTCTAGGAACACTGCATACAACCACTTAATATAATATAAATCACAATATCCTTGTGGCCCAAGACATTACTTTTATGTTGCATGGTAGTTCAGGTTATATCATCCATGTAAGGTTTTCTATAGTCAGAAATTGGGATTCTGGAAAGTGAGCAAATAGAAAAGAAAACTGAACTGAAAGTAATTAACAATGAGTGTAACTTAGTGTTAGGGTTTTTAGATTTACATTTGTATGAAAACTGATTTATTAACTTAGTTGTGAATTTAAAAGTGTGTAAGTTTTTAAAATATTCTCTTTAAATCTATGATGGAATTCTCATGTCTTGTATAATCAACACTATGGAATAGACATTTATTTTTGTTCCTGAGAGATAGGGGCATTAGCAGGAATTGTATCGTATCATGTAAATTACAAAATAAACACTGTGTTTTATCATTGAGCCAGTAGTTATGCAAGTAAATTAAAAGTGAACCATAAATTGAATGGCATCCTTCTTTTATACCCACAGGAGTTTTATGCCAGATAAAATCAGAGGGTTAAGGTTTCTTTGAATAAATCTGAAAGTATTTTAGAAGCCTTCCTGATAATTTATAGTTTCACAGCAAAAAACTTTAATGTGGAGTTAAGATTGCCAGGATTCAACAGTTCTGTACTATTTGTGTCCTTTGAGGTATTGTGAGAGTTTAAACTGCAATTTCCGAAGTATAATATAAGTTTTAAACCCAAAATTAATGAAAGATAGAGAAATGTTAGTGTAGTTACCAAAAAGAGACTATTTCAGTTCAGTATTTTTTGTGCTAGTCTAAATGTCTTAACCATTTAAGTTTCACAGGAATTTGTGGAGCAATATTTGGATACTGGGTGGTGTATGTGAGTGAGGAGATACACACATATTGAGAAATTACAATTTACTATTTATAACTATATAGTATTTTCTTTTAATTTTGTGTGTTCTTTTTTGGCAGGTTTATTTGTGTTTCCTATCTATTGCCTTTGTAAAAAGCAGAGGAAAAGGTCACGGACAGGTATGCCCTGGTAAGAATGGACCTTACTCACCTGAACTGAGCTGGCCATGTAAGGGCTACACAAAAAATGTGCAACAGAGCAATATAGTACTGGTTAGCAGCTTTGAAGCCACAGTCCTGGAAGAAAAATGGGAACTTTCTGCCATATTCCCTCCACACAGTACACTACTGCTGGCCAGAATGCCTCCTACTCTGGTGCACTCCAAACAAGATGGCCCCCCCTAACTGCTGCTTTTTCAATGTGTGTTTTATTTTAATTTTAAAGTTTTAGGTCTAAGTTTCTTTCATAGACAATCAGAGTCTGCATTGTAGCCACAACTCTACTGATTGTCCTGTGAAGAAAACATTTAATTGGTAACATGTTTTCCATTTAGCTTCTGTATAGGCCTTTCAGAGGAAATACCTAAAGGTGTTTGAACTTTTACTGTACACTGAATAGCCTTGTCTGGTTTTAGAGTCTAATTCTGTAAATATTTTTCATCACACAGTGTTCTGTCTCGCATACCAATATCTAAAATCAGATGCTGGAAGATGACTGCTGTTTGTATTGTCTGCCAATTTTACCAGCGGATTAGGGAGTTTAATCACCTATGTGGCAGGGGTTGCCACTGCCAAAATATCAGTGCCTCAAAGGGAAGTAAGGAGTAAAATTATTGGAACCAAGTCGATATTTGTTGTAGTATTTAAATTATATTAGGAATATAAGCAATGATTTTGGGGAGACTAATTCTGTAGGACAGTTCAGAATTTCAGCCCCTCCCAGCAAAAAAGAAATGTTTCATTAGCTAAAACAAACAAATATGACTGGCCCTTTCTGTCTTCAGGCACTCACTGAAAGTGAGATGGGGAAATTGGTAGGAGAGTCTGTTTTCATGGTGGAGCTAGAACTAACTTGTATCTTCAGTTGTATTTTGGCACATACACTACAAACTAGCTACACTGTGAAGATTCAGTCGTATGAAATATTATTTACCCAAACAGCACATGTTTATGTTGTTAGACTGCTCAATTCCCAAAAGACCCAATGTCTCATGGGTGGGGACAGGCACAGAGTGGAGGCAAGGAGTTAGAAACGATCCTACTAGTATTCCACACTTTGTTTTCTCTTCCTTGGTTTGGGTGATGTACCATGACAACAGTACCTTTGTTTTAAGACAGAAGTGGGCAAACTACGGCCCGTGGGCCCCTCCTGCCTGCCCCCTGAGCTCCTGCCCCGGGAGGCTAGCCCCCTAGTCCCTCCCCTGTGGTTCCCCCTCCCCCGAGCCCGGCCTGACCCAGTGCTCTGTGCTGCGCAGTGGTGAGGCTGGCTCCAGCCAGGTGGCGTGGCTGCCTGTCCTGGCGCTCTGGGCAGCACGGCTGTAGCGCCGCCAACCACTGGTGCTCCAGGCAGTGCAGTAAGGGGGCAGGGAGCAGGGTGGGTTGGATAGAGGGCAGGGGAGTTCGGGGTCAGCGGGCATGGGTGTGGAGAGGAGTTAGGGCGGCCAGAGGGCGGGGAATGGGGGTTGAATGGGGGCAGGGGTACTGGAGGGGGCAGTCAGGAATGAGTGGGGGGGGGTTGGATGGGGCGGCAGAGTTCCAGGGGCTGTCAGGGAACAGGGGGGTTGGATGGGGCAGGAGTCCCGGGAGGGCGCATCAGGGGGAAAGAAGCAGGAGGGATTGGATAGAGGCGGGACCGGTATTTGTATATGCTGCGGTTTTATTTAGTCTCCTTGAAAGTCTGTAGGTATTGTAAATTGCATCCAAATACAGCGTACAATTTTGAGAGTATATATTTTGCACTGATATCCTTTTAAAAAAAAAAAACACACACACACACCCTGAAACCTGAATATAACAGTAGCCATTTAGTGATCCATGTTTACCCTTGCAGGAGTGTACTTCAACTTCAAAGCCTCAGTGGAAGAAATTGTAGTGGATTTTGTTTACCTGGCAACACAAATGTCAGCTTACCATAGTTGGCTAGTGTTTGCTTATTTACAGGCATTAGCCAGCTTGGTTTTATTCTTACCAAAACACTGTGTACAAGTATATAATAGTAGCCAAGATCGTTCCAACAGCACCTCTCAGTACATCTATTTCAGTTTAAAGGTATGCTGACCTTGCAATTGTGGAAATAGGACCTTTTCTAAGAGTTTCATATTAAAAACTGAGGCAGTTACCTAATTTCAAAGTATAGTATTTCCAATTAAAATACATAGATTATGTAGCTTTAAAACTGTATCTGCTATGATACATCTGTCCCTTATTTTGGTTGTACCTGAAAGTTGTTAGCTGCCTTGAAACTAGTCTGTTTTAAGAGAGTCTGTTTTCTGAGGTCATACATATCAGTTGTTTTTGGATTACTCAGGGATTTTTATTCCTTTCTTTTAAAAGTCAAATAACTTTCTGGGGATACTTCTGTATTACTTAGAAAAGTTTCAAACCTTAGGGATGTATAGAGAGTTTTGGTGTTTGCAGTGCAGTCTGTAAAACAGTGTCAAATCAACTATTTCATTTAAGAATATCTTAGTACTTGAGATTTTCTGTAGTTGGTTACACCGTGGAATGATTCAATTATTCTTCCTGATTCTTTATAAATGTTTGAAATATTCTTACAATGTGTAACCTATTTTTGTAGCTTTTTCACTATGGAAGGTTTGAGGTAATAACTTCAGATCTTCTTATGGGAATGCAAGTAAGATTTTAAGATAAGAGAATGGAATGAATAGCATGCATTTTCACATTACTGCCATCAGTGTGGGTAAGGTATTAGATCCAGTCACTTCTTATTATAATCAAAAAAAAATTTGTGAACACAAAAAGCATGCCATTAAGGTTTAAAAAAAAATACAAAATAACATCTCTCAATTCCTACAATACTGTGTCATCTGCGGTGTTAATTTAATCAAGGTAGACAAAATCAAATGGAAATGATTTTCCATTTTGTTTGTTACATATAACAAAATTAGCCAAGTTTGACCTAATTAATTTATAAAGATGAGAGAGTATGCTTATCTTTTGTATGCTCTCTCTCCAAAAGAATGATAGGAACAATTGATTGTGCTTTCTTGTATAAAAGGAGAGAGATTCAATCCTAGATTGCTTGTCTGCTTTGTAGTTCTTTTCTTCACTTTTCTTAAATAAAAAATACCTTAAAAATTTGAACACTATACTTAAGTTAAACTATATTTTTTGTTGATAAAATTTTGACTTCTAAACAGTCTTTTAATTTCCTGGGAAATAAATTTAATATTTGATTTGAAAGTAAAAGTCAATATTTTCTAAATTATTTCTGATACACACAAACTATACCAACATTTCTAGAATAGAATTTATTTAGCTACTATGATTTGGAAATTGATCAATGGTTTTTCATTCATCCTCCTACAAAATATTTTTATTTGTAAATTATTTAGAATAAAACCTATATTACACCACTCTTTACTAGACAACAGTTCTGTTCCGCCTTTTTCAGTAAACCACTTTCATTAAAACACTAAGTTGTTTGCCATTTGAATGATTCTTAAGACAGGTTTCATGTTACTGTATGCTGGACCCACGGATCCAGTAGGCACTGGGAATTAGCTACAGTAGACAGTAAAAGGTTGTTTTTCATTTTGAGGAGCTCTTTCACACCAAAAGACACATTTAGATTGAGTTTCCATAGGGTAATTGGGGAGGGGCAGGCCAGTTGAGGACATGATTGCTGCCCACTGTAAAGATTCCTGTACAAAGATCTGTACAGCCTTAGCCTGAATTATTTTTCTACAGCCACCCCTCTGCAATTGGAAGTCTCCCTTTAAAGTAGGTCCCAGCATCTGCTGCCAGCTGTATATGCCCTATCATAGTGGCTCCAACTGTGTAACCTGGTAAAACCAAATTGGGCAGAGGTCCAAGACTTCAGTGTAGAGGGCTCTGGCCTCCTGCTGATCTTCTTGAATCTGTGATTTTTGGATGCCAGTTTTGTTACTCTTCCATGAAGAGGAACAACTTACCACCCACAAGACATCTCAAAGACTTCCTCATTCTTTGTCCCCTCTCAGATTGTCCTATCAGAGGAGGAAATCTGGTCCTGTGTACTTAAATTGTAACTTTAAGGTACTTATCTTCAAGGTAGTAGCCCTCCTGCGTGAAATAACATTTGAGGGCAAAAACTCAGGAGGAGTTAACTCTGTAATCACTATATACTGGGCTATCAAAACCCCCTGAAATTATTAATATTGTACTGAAAAGTATCCTCTTAATCTTGCATTCTGACTGGCTACTCTGAATATACCTACTCTGAATGGCTAATGCCCTAGGAACTTCCCATCCATATGTTCACAATAAACACTGCTACCTGCCAATCTAACTAACTGTAGTTTTCCCAATAATTTCTCTCTCCCATGCTGCTCTTTGCCCCTTGGGGGAAGGCTTAGTCCCCTCCATTCTTTCATTGAGTGTAATTTAAATTGTTTTTAATACAACTAGGTGAGGGTACAGGGTGGGAAGGGGACCAGAAGCTGAGACAACCATATTTATGGCAGGCATATTATGGAGTTCTAGGTATGGTAGCCTTTCACAGTGGAGGTATTTGTGTAACTGCAGTGATTATGCAGGGAACTGCATATTGTATGTTTGGAAAATAACTAGTTATTGTGCAAATCCTATTACCTTACCCAATAAGAGTGCAATGAATTACGCAACTGAAACGTGGGACTACAGTTATGAGTCAATCAATGTACAGCAATCCTGTCCTCCAGTTGACTATAACATTTCCTTTTCAGTATCACAAATTATATTTACAATGTGTTCCCAATTTTTATCACTTATTTATAGCACAGTATAGTCATATCTTTAAAATAATTAAAAATGCACTTTCAAATCACCTCTGATCTCCCTTTAGGACAGCAGGGGCTGAGGATCTATTCATAGTTCATTTTCTGAGATACTGTATAAATAGTTGCTTATTGCACAGCTCTTGATGACATGGTGTTTTTTTGATTGCATCTGTTCACCTTGCTTTTGGAAGGTTGGACAACATGACATTTAAATTTTTCTATAATGTGAGGTGAATATTGCCAATAATACTTGAAAGTATTTGCATTGCCACTATGAATTTTGTTTAGTCAGTGAGCTGTCCGTTTTTCCAAAGAGTCACAGCAGTCAGTGTGACTTTTTTTTTTTTTTTTAAAAGACAGGACAATGTATCTGTCTATTGTAGAGGACTAATAATTCTCTGCTTACATCTGTAGTGATGAAATGATTCTTAGAGTTTTTAATAGTTTCTTTTGCCAAGTGTATCTGGCGAAATTGGTTCAAATTCAGTGGCCAAACGGATTACTTTTCCAGACTTTGAACTTTTAAATCTTGTGGCATTTCTTTCTAAAGTGTACCTTATACCATTTATAATTCTTGGCCATGGTTATGGCTGTGTAGTTCTAAGTTGTGGATGTGAACCATGGACCATCATAACTTAAATCTATATTAGATTAGATCACTTTGAATTTTGCTGATGGGAAGCATCCTAAAGGATCACTTTGTTGGAAGAGAATTACATGATTTCTTCATCAGTAGCCTTTTAGTTGCAGTGGGCCAAATTTGCTGCTGGTGTTTGCTGCAGGCACAACTCCATTGGAGTCACTGAAGTTGCATCCATTTTTATGCCATGGTAAATTTGACCTACAATGTTTTGACCAAGTTACATGAAATTATGTTTAAGGATTTTACGTCTTCTGTAAGAGCAGAATTTTTCAGAAAGATGCTCTCCTCTACTTCCTTGTAAGGCATCCCATCTCTTTTCTATCAAAACCTCTGAGCAGTTTCTTCATAGCACCAATTTTTGTTTGGTTGTTTTTTTGCGAGGAAGTGAGACTAAACTTTTTTCTGGTAGAAGAAGAGTTGATCTGGTCTCAAATTGCTTTCTCTGGAAGGTCCCATGCTAAGGGAATGTTGACTTGTAATAGTACATAGCCATTTTTCCTCTTTGGGATACTAGTAAACCACTTAGTTTACAGTGTTAATTTAGGCATTTTTTTTATAGCCAGCCTTATTCAGCAGACCCACATCAGTAAGTTTTAGAAACTGCAATCAGCAAACATCCAGAGTTTTTAAAGAGGGACTTTCACACTGGGACAAACTTGAAAAAGAGTACTCATATACAATTAGCAGTTTGAGTGGCTAATATTTTTTGGCATTTTACCTATTGTTAGTAAAGATATTTACATCAGGGAAACTTTTTCAGAACCCAGCTTCATCATTTGTTGTTTTGCAGTGAAGTAGTCTTGTGATTCAGAAACCAGCCTGACATGGAAAACAGTGATGTCATGATTCAACATTTTGACTACACTTACATAGGAGTAATTGGCTTGTTAAGAGGGAAGAAAAATCAAAATACATAAAAAGAATGAATGTGAGTTTAAAGTGTGACTGTATTTGTAAGTTTTCATACCATTGAGTTGAACTTAGCAAAATTGTTCATTTATTCACTCTAATTTAAGGGTTCGCGTGCCAGTAATACATTTTAATGTTTTTAGAAGGTCTCTTTCTATAAGTCTATAATATATAACTAAACTATTGTTGTATGTAAAGTAAATAAGGTTTTAAAAATGTTTAAGAAGCCTCATTTAAATTTAAATGCAGAGCCCTCTGGACTGGTGGCCAGGACCTAGGCAGTGTGAGTGCCACTGAAAATCAGCTTGCGTGCCGCCTTCAGCACGCGTACCATAGATTGCCTACCCCTGATCTATATTCTCTTCCTATAAAAAGTGGAAACATTAGCAGTGAAAGGCATTTAATCATTAATGCTCTTTTTAATATGGCAGTAAAATACTTGCCAATACCTATGGTAGATTAGGAACTTGATCATAGAATGCATGATGTATTTGAGATATGAGAGTGTGTAAGTAAGATACAGTTACTTATTTCCTAGAAAAGTAAAACTGAATGTCTAAATACGGCTCATCTTTCCCCTTAAAAAATATTGCAAGTCTTATTATATAAAATTTAAAGGCCCTGTTCTCAATAGTAATTAGGAAAAATTACAGTGCAGCAGAAAACCTTTCATTTTCTGTTTGGCTCATCTGAAAAACTGAACAGTAAATCTGAAATTATTGTGTGGATCAAAGTCAAAATGGCAGAGGTTTATTTGTAAATTATTAGAGAGAGACCCACTTTTACACTATAAAAAAAATTGAACAAAAAGTACATGCAAGATCCTTTTAAACATCAGTGCATGCCAGCCCTGTGCATTTCCAACTATAATGTTACAGAAGACCTGACATGAGCAATTAGGAAATTTGTGGAAAACGGTGAGACAAAAATACTTTGTTAGCAGTTTTTAAAATTATTTATTGTCGCTAACTCAGCATAAAGTTACTAATGTGATCCCATGATTGCCTCATTTTACAAAGGAAAAAAGGTGAAATGAAAAACATGCATTCAAAAACAAGCTGTTAAATACTAACACTGCTGCTTGTAAATTGCTAATGCAGTCAAGAAATGTGCTCATATCTGATTCAAGCTCCAGGGGAAGCCAGGCAGGTTCAATCTTGAGCCATGTCTCCCCTCCCCACTTTTTTTTTACATGGGAATTGCAGTTAAGAATTTTTCATGTCAATCTACATTCTCCTGCTTCATATCCAGAAATTGCAAGTACAAGGAGGTACATTTACATTTCTGTTTGTGCCACCTCATAATAGAATTTTTACCTTATTGCCAATTGTTATACATTTTATTTAACCATATTCCCAGCTCACAAACTGATTGTTAAAGTGGCTAAAGAAGGAAATAACTGCATTTAAAATTGACCACTTGAGACAATATTGGTACAGTATTACTATTAGCTAATGCAGTTTAGCATGTATAAATAGTATTACATTTGAATTATAGTATAAGAATTTTATCATTGTTCAGTTTAATAGCAATGGCTCCTAAAAAGAGAATGATCTTAGGCTAGTATAAATTAATGTAACTCAATAGACTTCAGTAAAGCTAGGCAGATCTATAAAAGCTGAGGATCTGACCTATTATATTCTCTGGGAAAATTTAAAAACAAACTCCCAATGTCTCCATTGGCATTTTAAATTAAATTTCTAAAAAAAATTCCAAAATTTGACAGCCCAAAATCTTTTTTTGTCCAATCTTGAACTGTTCAGGGCCAAACGTCTTATCTTTAGTGGCAATTAAATAATTGAAATACAAAAAATAACCTATTTTATCTGATATAGATAAGTACAATATATGGTGAGAAAATAAAAACATTACTCCTGCTTCTAGTGTGGTTCAGAACACAGGTGCTGATCCTACTTCCAGCAAAACCGGTGACAAATCTTTCTCCCCTCATATGAAGTAGATAGGAATGCTGGGGCAAGAGAGAATTTGGATTTATCAAGTAAGTAATTTTCTAGAAATTTTAAAATGAAAAGATGCATGCATGACTAGGACTCTAATATGTCTCTTAGCTAGTCAACAGAGAGAGAAATGTAAAGGCCATTACAAATTGGAAAAGTGAGTATAATATTAACACTTTTCAGTTTTGATTTAGTGTATTGTGTATTGACAGCATGTTTTTATTAACCTATGTTAGTGCCTTATTGCTTGAATCAGTTGAGTTTTCCTTTATAAAAAAGCCATATAGGAAATATTGACAAGTTGATTGCTATATATAGACATCTTTAGGCCAAAAGTCTTTTATTCTGAAACTGTTGAAAATCTAAATAAAAATTAGACCAATAAAATGTCAATTGTCAAAAGAAAATTACTGCAGGCAAACTGATTTTTAGATGAAAACTGATGCTTGTTTTGGAAAATTATTTCTTCATGAAACTATGGTCATAAATAGGCTTCATTTATAAAATGTTTTCTATACTCTGTTTAGTTTGACCAAAGATAAGGTTGTAGGGATTTTGTTTTGTAGAGCCTTTCCTGTTACTGAAATTTCTGAATTCTAGAATGTTTCATTCAGTGCAGTTAGCTTAAATTACAGTAAGGAAAATATTTGAAGAAATTATTAATTCCACCTGCAGTTTGACTTTTTTTATAAAGAAACATATACAAGTACTTCACTAGGATTCAGTCAGACACACTACAATTCTGAAGTTACTAAGAACAGGGAATTTGACTGAGTCTCATTTCAGTGAGACTTATTGAATTGCCATAACCCTTGTTGATACCCTCTCATACCAATAGCTTTATTCTTGTATTATCTTAAATTTATCAGAATTAAGTACTCTATAGGCTACAGAATGAGAGATCATGTATCATAAGACTTCAGCTATCATAAGAGAAACATGTAGTGTTTGTGTAACAAATTGTTCCCGCAAAAGCACATTCCTCTCTGTTTCCATGCAAAATACTGAAAGATAATGGACAATGCTTACCTTGTGGTTTCTATTTGAAAATTACATTATACAGCAAAATTATTTAAGACAACATTTTAGCAAGAGTGATTGTGTCTATACTAAATTTGTGAATGTTAATCTAAACATCTCTATGCTACAGTAATTTGACAAAAAAAAAAATCTCAATAGATGATTTTAAGCAGTATTTTTTTTACTAATCTACCTTCCAGACTGATACTTTAGAGTTATATCAATGGCTATTACTGAATATGCTCCCTCCACGATTGCTTCAGTTCGTGTCAATGTTTTGTAACGAATATTTTTTGCTCTCCTTTTGAGTGCCTTTTGTTTTAGGTGGCCTATAGACAGTTTGTCCTCTATCATCATCTGTACAATCTGCCATAGTAGTGTCTGACTTAACTTGTTCTAATGAATGTATAACTAATAATTACAATGAATCCTGTTCTTCAAAAACATTTAAACACAGGTTGTATATGCACATGTACAAAAACATGGAAACAAGGAAAAGTGTCATCCTGCTGGACAGGACCTTTTGAAATTAAGTGAAATTTTTAAGTTTATTTTCAAAATGGTACCTCACTAATATTCATGTATAGGTATGTCATTGTACTGTTCCACTTTGCTAAATCCAATCACACTTACTGTAGGCATTTTCAGTAAAGAGTGTCGAGTGAATCTGGTGTATATCCTGTGGGTGAAGTTCATAAATCAGAAGCTTAGGGTGCTTCAGTGCTTTTGAATGCATCCCTTTGACTTTCATCAATATTCTAATATCCCTTATTTATGAGGAATTGAAAGGAAATTTCCTCATGATGAAATTGGAGGATGTTAAAAAGAATCTGAATGCACTTCACCTGTTCTAGACCTAATCTTGGGAAACCGTGCTCTGAGTGTGTTAACATATGGATTGTGTGAAGGTATACACAGTGGAGTTTTTCTTTACTTGCATGCTGAGGGTCGTACAGTGTCATCGAATAATGTCTACCTAATAAAGTTTTGGAGAAGAAAAAGCTACTGATGTTTCTGAATCCTTTTTTGCAAGCAAAAGACCCAACTTCTGTAGCTGTACAAATTAGGCAAAAAGCTCTAACAGTGGTCATGTTAGATTGATCATTATACAACTTAATCTCTTTGAAAGATATTTAAAATGTTATAATTCTTTAACAAAAGTATTCTGTGAAAATACATCACTTCAATCTGTTACTTTTAACATCTTTGCTATACTAAATTGAATTTTCAATTCCCTATATTTAACTTTCTTTAAATAGTTAATCTCTCCCCATGGCAATATCTCAAAACTTCTTTATTTATTTAAAAAAAAATTAGCACATTCCATATAAGGCTAAACTGTATCCTACTGTGGAATGGTAAAATGATTAGGATTAAAATCTTACATGCATTGAAATGTTAATTTGTTTTGTAGAACAACTTTCCAAAGATCTGTTCTTTTGCAGTGATGAAATTTTAAAAGCAAATTGCATAGAAGTCTGCTCTACTGCACTTGAAACATTAGCAGTAACTGCAAATGGAAACATATTGGCCCTTTAATTAAACACGGTGCCTTCTCTGAGAAGGGGGTACTGACTTTCACAATACTAAATTGATAGTATTGACAGAATGGTGCTTTGTTTGATTTGCAAAAGGTCTACAAGTACTTTAGATAACTTTTTATTTTCCTGTTTCAAAAAGTTATTCTCCAGAACCATTCTTCTAATCACTGTAAGGATGCTCTCAAGTGTTAAGGCTTAGCCAGTAGTGTGCCCATCATCTAAAGTACCTATTTCTCAGGGATTGAAACTTGTGGTATGCCTTGTCTATATTTTGTAAATGAATATCAGTAAGGTTCAGTGATTTTTAATTCACATGCTAGGATGTCTCTGAGCGTAGTCTGTTCATTGGATCAGACTTTATCAGAGGGGAGTCAGAAGACTTGCTTTCTAGCCCCCGTTTTGCCACTGAGTGACTTTGGGCACATTTCTTAATCTGTTTGTGCTTCAGTTTCCTCTGTAAAAATGGAATAATAATGCCTACTCACCTCACTAAAGCATATTGGCTTTGTGAGGGAGCAAGACCAGATGGCTACAGTAAAGTACTGAGAAAGAGGTATGTTAGCCCCAGGCTAAACAAATCCCTAGTACCCTGGTAACCAAATGGCAGTTGCTCCAGGTTAATCAAGGCACCTGGGGCCAATTAAGATCTTTCTAGAAGGCAGTGGAGATGGCTACTTTAATTAGAACACCTGCAGCCAATCAAGGCAGGCTAATCAGGGCACCTGGGTTTAAAAAGGAGCTCACTCCAGTCAGACAGGGAGGAGCCAGAGGAGAAGGAACGTGTGAGAGGAGCTGGGAGCAAGAGGGCAAGGAGCTGAGAGTGAGAGTGTGTACTGCTGGAGGATTGAGGAGGACAAGCATTATCAGACACCAGGAGGAAGGTCCTGTGGTGAGGATAAAGAAGGTGTTTGGAGGAGGCCATGGGGAAGTAGCCCAGGGAGTTGTAGCTGTCATGCAGCTGTTACAGGAGGCACTATAGACAGCTGTGATCCACAGGACCTTGGGCTGGAACCCGGAGTAGAGGTCAGGCCCAGGTTCCCCCCAAACCTCACAACTTCTGATCAGACACAGGAGCTGACCCAGACTGTGGGTTCCACAAGAGGGGAAGATCACTGAGGTGAGCAAATCCGCCAATAAGCGCAGGACCCACCAAGGTAGAGGAGGAACTTTGTCACAACTGGTGTGAGGAGTGGGATATTTGGTGTACTCAGCATGGCAGAAAAAAGGAGGGTGATTTAAAAAAAAAAGGGGGGTTTATGTCACCACAATGGATGACATAGTGCGGGCACTGATACAAGTCACAGCGGCGCAGCAGGAGGCTTCCCGTGTCCAGGCAGCCGCCCAACAGGAGGCAGTGTGGCTGCAGCAAGAGACTAATCACCTGCTGATGGACCAGGCTTCTCAAGACCGGGCTGTGTTGCGGGAACTAGTAAACCAGGTAAAGACCCTTACAGAGCTGAACCGTGGCCATGATGGAACGTGGCTCATACGGGCCAGCCATTGGCTGCAGAAAATGACGCGGGAGGATGATGTAGAGGCATACCTTCTGGCCTTTGAGAGGAGAGCCCTGCGGGAGGCCTGGCCTAAAGATCAGTGGTCTAGCATCCTTGCCCCATTCCTGTGTGGGGAGGCCCAGAAGGCCTACCGTGATCTGCCTGAAGAGGCTGCAGCGGACTACCCCCAGCTGAAAGCAGAGATCCTGGCCAGATCTGGGGTAACAACTGCAGTGCGGGCCCAGCGGTATCACGAGTGGAGGTACCAGGAAGACAAAATCCCGCGGTCCCAACTGTATGACCTCATCCATCTTGCACGAAAGTGGTTGCAAACAGAGTCCCGGAGTCCGTAAGAGATACTAGAAGTTCTGGTCATCGACTGATACATGAGGGCACTGCCCCCAGATCTCCACAAATGGGTAGGCCAGAACAATCTGTCCACCTATGATGAGATGATCACACTGGTAGAAAGACGCATGACAGCCAGGGAATTGACCCGAATACCCAAGGAAAGCCCCTTTCATAGCAAACACCCAACCCCAACCCTGGAAGGTGGAGCAGCCAAACCCCTGGGGAGTCCTAGGTGGAGGAAGAGGGGGGCTGAAAACCAGCAGAGACCCCAGAAGGAAGGGATTGGCCTGAGTGGGGGAAACCCTGAGACTAAACCCCCTAACCCACATGATAGGGGAATGATTAGAAACAATTTTAGATGTTATGCATGTACGGAGTGGGGACACATAGCAGCACAGTGTCCCAGCACCGAGGAGCCTATGCAATGCAACTTGGAGCATTGGGAAGTCCCATGCTCCCTTATCCACCTTGCGGGCATCGCATTAGCCCCGCATAACTACACCAGGCCAGTGAAGATAAATGGAGTAGAGACTACAGTGCTTGTGGACTCGGGGAGTGCTATTACCCTTATATCGGGCAAGCTGGTAAGAAGTAGCCAACTGCTACAAGCCAAACGCGTAGCAGTGACATGCGTGTATGGGGCCGTGAGCCAAGGAGATAAGAGGTTCAGGGGAACCCCATTGAGGTGACAGTGGGCATAGTTCCTAAACTCCCATATCCTGTAGTCATTGGGAGGGACTATCCAGGGTTTGATAATTTACTTCCCCCCACGAGAGGCTGGAGGGAGATGGGGACCTTGTTGGCAGCGACTCATCGTTGGGGGAATGTCAACCCACAATGTTTTCAGAGTTTTCTCAGGATCTATTCTCAGCCCCCAAAAGGCCCAGAAGACAAAAAAAGAAAGGAACGCTGTGAAGGCCTTGAAAACTCAGATCCTGACCCAGGGCCAGAAGATTGCGCTAGTAGGCAGATGGACACAAGCAGCCATCAGAGAAACTACCAAAATGGAAGGTGAGCCGGAGGCTGGCCCCAGCCATGAGGGTGATGAGCCGTTGGAAGAAACAGAAGCTGGCCCCTGGGAGCTCAGGCAGGTTAGTCCTGGGAGAGAGACTTTCGGGAGGGACCAGGCAGAGTACCCTAGATATGATAACAGGAAAGAGGTGGCTGAGATAGATGGGACACCAGTGAGGGGGAAGGTCCAGGGTCCAGGACCCTACTTTACAGTGAAGAAAGATCTCTTGTACCGTGGGGTGCAAATGCAGGAGCAGGAGATACATCAACTTCTGGTGCCACAAAAACATCAAAAAGCCATATTGAGCCTCACCCACAGTCACCTGTTTGGAGGACACCTAGGGGTAGAGAGAACCCAGGCCAGGATCCTGCGAAGGTTCTTCTGGCCAGGAGTACATGAAGATGTCAGGCGATAATGCACCTCTTGTCCGGAGTGTCAGCTACATAGCCCTCGCCCACACTTGCGGGCTCCTTTTGATACCTCTTCCAATAATAGAGCTACCATTTGAACGCATAGCCATGGATCTGACTGGGCTCCTAGAGAAGACAGCTCGGGGCCACCAACATGTTCTGGTTGTACTAGACTATGCAACCGGGTACCCAGAAGCCATTCCCCTACGCAACACAGCTTCCAAGACAAATAGCTAAGGAGCTACTACAGATCTTTTCCCGGGTTGGGCTACCCAAAGAGATACTGACTGATGAAGGGACACCTTTCGTGTCCAAGCTGATGAAAGATCTCTGTTCATTGCTCCATGTACAAGCCCTACTGACCTCTGTATACCACCCACAGACATACCAACCTTGTGGAAAAGGTTCAGTAGGACCCTCAAGGCCATGATCAGGAAAGCGGTGAGCCGGGATGGAAAAGATTGGGATACCCTATTGCCTTACCTCCTGTTTGCCATCCGGGAAGTCCCACAAGCCTCCACAGGTTTCTCTCCATTTGAACTACTATATGGGCGCCACCCCCGGGGCATATTGGATATAGCCAGAGAAGCCTGGGAAGAGGAGCCAAATCCCAGAAGGAACAGAGTCAAGCATGTACTACAGATGAGGGATCACATAGCTCGAGTTACACCCATTGTATGGGAACACTTGGAGAAAGCACAGGAGACCCAACGAACCCCTTATAACCACCAAGCAAAGCTTTGACGGTTCCAACCAGGGGATCGAATAATGGTCCTGGTGCCCACAGCAGAAAGCAAGCTGTTGGCCCAGTGGCTGGGACCCTACGAAGTGATTGAAGCTGTGGGAGAGGTAAACTATAAGGTGCGGCAGCCAGGCCGCAGGAAACCTGAGCAAATTTACCACATCAATCTTCTAAAACCTTGGCATGATCGAGAGGCATGCTTAGTCACCCAGGAGACCCTTCCCCAGAAGGATAACTTACATGAGCAAGTGAGGATATCACCCGACTTGATGCCAAATCAAAAGGTTGAGGCAGCTGACATGATTAATGGCAATCGAGATGTGTTCTCTACAAAACCGGGGCGGAGGACTGAGACCTATCACCATATCCGCACGATCGCCGGAGCTAAGGTAACACTGAGACCCTACCGAATCCCAGCAGCCAAAAGAGAGGAAATCAAGGCTGAAGTAAAGAAAATGTTAGAATTAGGCATTATTGAAGAATCCTACAATCTGTGGTGCAGTCCAATAGTTCTAGTGCCTAAACCTGACGGTACCATAAGATTCTGTAATGACTTTCGCTGACTGAATGAAGTATCCCAATTCAATGCATACCCCACATCACGCATCGACAAACTGGTTGACCGACTGGCTAAAGTGCCCAATTCTTGATTACACTGGATCTGACAAAAGGGTATTGGCAGATTCCCCTGACCAAAGAAGCTAAAGAAAAGACAGCGTTCTCCACCCTGGACGGGCTATTCCAGTACACAGTCCTCCCTTTTGGGCTACATGGGGCCCCAGCCACATTCCAGCGCCTCATGGATAAGCTGCTGCGCCCCCATACTAGTTATGCAGCCGCATACCTAGATGATGTCATCATCCATACGCCAGACTGGGGAACCCACTTGGAGAAAATTGAGGCCGTACTACGCACCTTAAGGCAGGCTGGCCTCACCGCTAATCCCGCTAAATGCGCCATAAGACTAGCAGAGGCTAAGTACCTGGGATATATTGTAGGAAGGGGTATAGTGAAGCCCCAAACTAATAAGCTAGAGGCGATTCAAAACTGGCCCCGGCCGACCCGAAAGAAGCAGGTTCGTGCGTTCCTGGGTGTGGTAGGCTACTACCGACGTTTTATTCCTCACTTTGCCAGTAGGGCAAGTCCTCTAATGGACCTGGTGAAGGCCCGAGGTCCAGACATGGTGAAGTGGACCGACGCAGCAGAGAGGGCATTCATAGACCTTCGGACAGCTCTCTGTAATGACCCCATACTCATAGCCCTGGACTTTACCAAGGAATTTATTTTGCAAACAGATGCTTCCGAGGTGGGGTTGGGGGCGGTTCTGTCGCAAATGATTGGAGAACAGCACCTGATCCTCTACCTAAGCAGAAAGCTGCTCCCAAGAGAACAGAAGTATGCAGTAGTTGAGGGAGAATGCCTTGCTGTCAAATGGGCCATGGAGACACTGTGTTATTACCTCTTAGGCTGGTGATATACTCTTGTGACAGACCATGCACCCCTTCAGTGGATGCAGAGAAATAAGGAAAAGAATGCAAGGATCACCAGGTAGTTCTTATCCCTCCTACCATTCCAGTTCCGCATACGGCACAGGGCTGGATGCCACCACGGCAACGCTGATGGCCTTTCCCGAGCACACTGCCTGGGGTCCCAAGTTGCCCAACCCTATGGTGTTGAGCAGAGGGGGGGGATATGTGATGGGGCAAGGCCAGATGGCTACAGTAAAGTATTGAGAAACAGGTATGTTAGCCCCAGGCTAACCAAATCCCTAATACCCTGGTAACCAAATGGCAGTTGCTCCAGGTTAATCAAGGCACCTGGGGCCAATTAAGATTTTTCTAGAAGGCAGTGGAAATAGCTACTTTAATTAGAACATCTACAGCCAATCAAGGCAGGCTAATCAGGGCACCTGGGTTTAAAAAGGAGCTCACTCCAGTCAGTCAGTCAGGCAGGGAGGAGCCGGAGGAGGAGGAGGAGGGGCGGCGGCGGCAGCAGCAGCAGCAGCAGCAGCAGCAGCAGGAGGAGGAGGAGGAGGAGGAGGAGCTGAGAGTGAGAGTGAGAGTGTGTACTGCTGGAGGATTGAGGAGGACAAGCATTATCAGACACCAGGAGAAAGGTCCTGTGGTGAGGATAAAGAAGGTGTTTGGAGGAGGCCATGGGGAAGCAGCCCAGGGAGTTGTAGCTGTCATGCAGCTGTTACAGGAGGCGCTATAGACAGCTGCGATCCACAGGGCCCTGGGCTGGCACCTGGAGTAGAGGGTGGGCCCGGGTTCCCCCCAAACCTCGCAACTCCTGATCAGACACAGGAGCTGACCCAGACTGTGGGTTCCACAAGAGGGGAAGATCACTGAGGTGAGCAAATCTGCCAATAAGTGCAGGACCCACCAAGGTAGAGGAGGAACTTTGTCACAGCTTGTATGGATTAAAAACTCTTATCTAAATGCAAAGTGTTGTATATCTCTCATAATTGACCCTAAAGTGTCTAAATGCATGTGTAATCATGGTTATGCGTGCAATTGCTCCTCACAGATAAATGCTGAGCTGCCACCTTCCTACAACACTATATATATAGCTTTGTTTTAGATTTGCCAGAAAGGACCTTCAGAGGGTGAGCTGAAGATCTAAGAACTTGATCCTAGGCTGAGAGAGAAACTGAGGGCTTGGCTACACTGGAGAGTTGCAGCGCTGGTGGTGGGTTTACAGGGCTGCAACTTAGTAACTGTCACACCTGCAAGGCACATCCAGTGCTGCAACTCCCTGGCTGCAGCGCTGGCTGTACACCTGGTCTGCTTGGGGTGTAACAATTGCAGTGCTGGTGATGCAGCGCTGCTCATCAAGTGTGGCCACCAAAAGCGCTGTTATTGGCCTCCAGGGTATTAGGAGGTATCCCAGAATTCCTGTCCACAACAAACTGGAAGAATGGCTGAACTCCAAGCTCCCCGGAGCTACTTATCTAAAAAACAAACACAGCTGCTCTTTGCTCCAGCGAGCCAGGCAGGGAAATTGCTTTGGAATATTCACAGCTGTTTGCTTGAAGAGAGAGGGGAGTCCCTGTTGAGTAGCTGCTTATGTGGTCTGAAGGCTATTTAGGAGTGCATAATTTGCATTTAGTGAATAAGAGAGGGGTGGGGGAAGGGGTCAAAACTTTTAAAATGATTGAAGGTAGGTGCTGTGTATCTTGCAAGTTCTAAGGACTGGAAGGCAGGGAGCTGAGAACAGTGTCAGCTCCAAAAATCCACTCTCTCTCTCTCCCCCACATTCCCTGTCACACTCCACCCCACCCACCTGTTTTGAAAAGCACGTTGCAGCCACTTGAATGCTGGGATAGCTGCCCACAATGCACCACTCCCAACAGTGCTGCAAATGCTGTCAGTGTGGCCACACTGCGGCGCTTTTCCTACACAGCTATACCTCCCAGCACTGTACAACTGTAAGTGTAGCCATACCCTGAGATAATGAGGTCCTAGGCCACTAATTCAATTAATGGACAAAATGTTCTCTCATTGAGCCAGTTTCTTCATCAGAAAGCTAGTGTCAGAAAATAAGAAAAATTGCATGGAGCTTCTAGCTGACAGACCCCCTATGAAAAGAAGCAGGAGGAAAAACTTGTCAGTCATACAGCTCAAATCTTCAAGCTGAATCTGTCTGTAAACCAGTTTGTACCTGAATAGTACTAATTTCTGTATACCTAATAAACTAATTGCAGTTTAAAGCACCTGCTTTCTTTTGACTTCTTAAATAGTTTTGGACTTAAGTTATCCATCTAATACTACTTCAATTTATTTTACTTTTTAAAGGGTGATTTCTGTTTTTTTATTGCATTTAAGAATGTTGTACAACATCCCAAATATTTTGGTGGGGGCAGGAAAAGGGAAAAGTTAACTAAATAAAATCAACATTTAAACAGTGATTATTAGAGACAAGTGAGCCTGGAGACCAAAATTCTACGATTAACTGAAATGGCTTCCTTTTCTAATGAATGTGCACTCTGTTTCTTGTACAAATAGTTAGCAGGACATCTACATGGCTATTTATTTGTACAGTTCTTGTGATTATATACTTATGATAACTGTGTTCGGGCCTAAATATTTGGTCCATAATTGTTGCTGAAGCCCATTTCTCAGTTAATTATAACTGGTATAATTGATAGGGAATTATAGACCAATCAGCCTAACTTTGATACCTGGAAAGATACTGGAACAATTTTTTAATAATGGGGTTACAAGGCAGAGCCAGCATGGATTTGTCAAGACCAAATCATGCTAAACCAACCTAACTTCCTTCTTTGACAGGTTACTGGCCTAATGAATAGGGGGAAAGCAGTTTATTTTTAGTATGGCTTTTTATGCTGTCCTACATGATATTCTCATAAGCAAACTAGGAAAATGTGGGCTAGCTGAAATTACTATAAAGTGAGTGTCCAGCTGTTTGAAAGCCCATACTGAAAAAGCAGTTATCAATAATTCACTGTCAAACTAGGAGGGCATAAAAAAGTGGGTCCTTCAGGGGTCATTCCAGTATCTGAAAAACTACTCTATTTTCATTAATGACCTGGACAATGGAGTGATGAGTGTGTTTATAAAATTTGTAGATGACACCAGGCATGGAGGAGTTGGAGGTGATTTGGAGGACAGGATTAGAATTCAAAATAACCTTGACAAATTAGAGAATTGGTCTGAAATCAGGATGAAAATCTATAAAGACAAGTGCAAAGTACTTCACTTGAAATGTGATTTTGTTTTCTTCCTAACTACAAAATGGGGGAATAACTGGCTACATGGCAGTATTGCTGAAAAGGGTCTGAGGGTGATCATGAATCACAAATTGAGTAGGAGTCAAGACTGTGATGTAGTTACAGTAAAGGCTAATATCATTCTATGATGTCTTAACAAGAGTGTCGTACGTAAGACATCGCATGCTAGATAGGAAGTTTCCTAAGGCAGGAGAGGATGAGGAGAGGCATGGGTTCTAAACCCTGCCCCTCTCACAGAGTTTAAGTCTGGGCTGCAGGGAGGTTCCTAGCTGTATTAATGACTCACAACCAGGAACCCCTCTCTTCACATCTGGCAGCATTGGTATTTAAACTGTTGCTTGGGAGAATGAGAGAGGCAGATGTCTGCGTCACTCCACACAAAATGGCTGAAGGATGTGGTGCTGTCCATCTTACAACTGTTTGCTCAGTGATTAGAGCACTCAGTTGGGATGTGGGAAACCCCCATTCAAATCTATTTTCCCCTCTACTGAGGAGGGAACTAAATGTGGGATTTCCCACATCCTCGGTGAGTTCTCTAACCATGGGGCTCAAAGTTATAAGGTGAGCAGTAGCACCACCTTGTCTGGGCAGATTTTGAATGAGACGACCTCCCGTAGGCAGCCTCAGACTATAGGTACTGGATCAGGCCCCGCATGCAATTTAGGTATTTGCTTGCCTATCTTCCCTGGTTCCTTGCTCTGGGTCTTAGGCAGGAAGTAGGCATCCACAGGCCAAGAGTGTTCATGAGTAAAAACGTCAATGTCTACGGAATTTTTATTCCTGAAAATGTAGGTGCCATAAGGGCCTTCATTTCGTCTACCAGCCATCAGCTGTTCTGTCCTGCTTCCTGTAGTGGGCGCTGCTGTAACAATAGCCCTGCTTCCTGCCTCTGTGCTTCCTTGACTTTTGGGTGCATAACTCCTGATTTTTTTAATTCTTGTTTGCCAATCGTGTAGCTGTGTATTGGTTGAGTAAAAATTACAGTAGAAATTTGCCTTTCAAAAAGATTTAATACAAGATAACAGTGTCCCTAGGATCAGATTTCTAAAGATATTTAGGTCACTAGTGAGATTTTTCAGAAGCAGCTGGGTGTTTTCAACCTTTAAAAATCTGGCCTTCATTGAATATTTGGGAAAAGCATTCTACACAAGTGGTAAAATGCCCTCAAGTGCTGGGTACAGATGCAAAATCAGTTGCCAAGGGCCAACGATAGATCAAAGGAAACCAAAGAAGTTTTGGCACCAACCCAAGAACTCAGGCAGCCTTGAAGTCATATAAGCCTAAAGAACTGACTTGTGTTATATCTAAAAAAGAAAATGAATAATTTAGGAATAAAAATTATAGATTAAAAAATCATAAAGAGGAAATGTTACTAGAAATGCTGCAGCTGTGATTGCTGAAGCTACTATCAACTATTAATATTTTCATTGATTAAAATGTAAATTAGTGACATCCACCTGCACAAAGATAATGAAGGTAAATGATGCAGTGCTAAAACTAATAAAACATTTTAAAAAGTAAATAATTTAAAGGAGTGAAACTATACTTAGTGGAGAAATACAAGTGTGTGCTTCAGGCAACCACCATCCCCTAAGGGAAATGTGTATACCACTCAGAAGTTTTAGGTAGACATTAACGGGTAAGGGAATCTTAACAACACTAAAAAATCGTATATGACAATTCTAGTGTTTTAGAGGTAGGTATAGAAAATATTTCCCTGACTCCAGTCTCCCGGAGCAGCTCAATACTCCTTTCAGAGGGAGAAGTGTAGCCTTCTCTGGGCACTGGGCCGCACCTGGCCCTTTCAGAACACAGCTCTGGGGCGCGGCAGGTGCTGAGCTGTATCCTCCAGCGGGGGAGCACCGCTGCCGCCCGCACCCTGTCTTTGCACCCCTGCAGCTAGCTCACCGAGTGGGTGGGTTAGCGCCCATCCCGGGTACGCCCTCTCCAGGCTTTCCCCTCGGCCACTGGCGGCAGCGCGTCTCCTTCTTCTTAACCTGTCGCCCCCGGCCCCTTTCCGGCCCCTCCTTCGTGCACTCGGTTTGCCCCTGCACTGATGCTGCCGCCTTCCCCCGCCACCTGTGCCCAGCGGGCAGCGCCTTCAGCTGTCACCGAGCAAGCCCAGCTCGCGGGGCCGCGCCGGGGACCTCACAGCGGCCGGTTCCGCACGTGCGGGACACAACCAGCCCGGCCCGTTGGCCCCGCCTTGCGCGGGGGGCGGGACCCCACAGACCGGCGGCGGCAGCGCGTGGCCGCACCCCCGGGCAACGGTCTGTGGACGGCTGGCTCTATAGGCCGGGCTGGTTACCCTGGCAACCAACAGCGCGTGCGGCGGCGCCTTCAGCTCGTCTAGTGCCGCCCAAACTCTCTCCCCCTCCCCTATCGCCGTCGGCCGTGGTGCCCCCCCCCCCCGTGAAGGGACCTGCCGCGGGCGAGGTGAGGCAGAGCGCGTGACCCGGCTCCGGCTGGCCGCAGGCGCGTGGGCGCTTCCCATCGTTAGCAGCTCCCGCCGTGACGTCAGCGCTGGCGGGGGGAGCCGGGCTCTTGGGTGCGGGTCTCTGACCCCGGCGCGCTGGGGGCCTGGGCGGGAGGCGCGGAGCCCAGACGGCGCCAGCGCTGCCCTGAGCCTCCCTGGGAGACGCCACGGGTGGGCTCTGGGAACCGGCCTCGGGGGCCTGGCGCCGCGGGCGGGAGGGGGCTGAGGCTGCTGCCGCTGCCGGAGGGGAGACGGTCGGGCCGAGGAGTCACAGCCGAACGCAGGGAAACCCCGCCTGAGCCTGAAGTGAACCAGTCTCTGTTTTCTAGAGACTGGGAGTGGGATGAATCTGTCAATCGTCGGTTCATTTCCTCTCAAGCACCTGGAATAGTCACTCTTGGAAGTCAGGGTACTGGGCTAGATGGACCATTGGTCTGCCCCAATATAACTGTACTTGTAAAAAAAATTAATACAGAAACTCCCCAAGCTAATGACCTTTTGGTGATAGTGATGGTGTGAGATAATGACCTCAGCAAATAATGCCTTTTAAAAATCTTATATATTTATTTAAGATTCACAGTCACAAATCTAGCATTCTGGAGTGAAGTCAATGCTCTGGCCACTATTGTTGTCAATGCTCTGGCCGCTGTTGTTTGTTGTGCTACCGTTCACTCGACCCCTCTGTCCCCAGTGGCCTTGCACTGTCACCTTCTGCTGCCACCTGCCACTGTGGCTTCCGTAAGTTGGTCTCCCAAGTTTCCACCCAGCTCTCAGTGATTTCAGCTCTCCGTTGGGGAGCCTCACAGTGAGTGCAGGCTGGGCTTTCTCTTCCACAGAAACACTGTCCTAAAGCAGGTCTAAGCACTTAAACCTGATTATCAGGGATTCCAGCTCTAGTGGTCACTTACCAAACAAAAGACACTCTATGGAGCCTAATCAGCTCTGTCTCTCAACGGGATAGAGGGACCGGTCAAATAGTGCCTGTGACTCTTAGACAAAGCCCATACCATCAAGCAAAACACTTGTGCCCCACTCTCTCTCTTCACTAGGATTTGGCATCCAAACCTCCTGCTTAGTTGAGCATGACCAGTGCTTAATTTGTAATGAAAGAGGCGCTGGGGCTCAAGCAAGTTTGTTACTTTCATAACTGATGTGATGAGCCCAGAGGTCCTAGGGCTATGAATGGCCGAGCCTGGAGGTGTTGCAGCTCACCCTGGCAAGCCCTCGCACAAATTAAGCACTGAGGGAGACCCCCCCCCCACCCCGTTCAGTCAGGCTATGTACAGTTCTGCTGCCCTTTACTCATACAATAAGGATAACAACATTTCATGACCCCCACATTTAATACTTAAGTGATTTGTAACCCAGCACCAGCCAAAACTGATCATTTGGGTAGCACAGCTATGTCTGCTGGATACCTAGGCAGAGTAGGTGTGTTCATGTAAATACAGTCTGGTCCTAAAGCCTTTCCACCCATCCCTGGCTCATCACTAGGTGTCAGGGGTCAGCTCATTCAGACCTTGCTTATAAATAATCATTTGAAGTTATTAAGTAGGCCAATATAGTTGAAACAAATGTGCTGACTTTGACATAAAGAACAGCTGTATGAGGAAGCCACTCTTTGTTCATACTTTTCAAACCATTATGCTTTCTCAGGTACAAGTATTTTCTCATATACTGTATATGCTTTTAAAGAATGTATTAATGTTTCAATTTCAATTCAAATTTCCAATCAATGACTAAGTTTCCAACACTGCATATAACTGGAGGAGGGTGTTGGGGAAATTCAGGGGGTGGGGGTCTAGGGAATTCACTGCTTGCTTCAGGTTTTTGGGGTTTGCTTGGGTTTTTTTCCAAACAGAAAAGCAAGGGAAGGGAATCTTACACTTTCTGCTATACAGTGGCTTTATTTTTATTTATTAAACATCATTTTAAAAAAGTTGGCTTCATCTTAATTTCATCTGGCTTTTATGAGGTGAGGCACCAGCCTGAGCTAGTAATAAACTAACCAGGTGGCAACCCTTTGCCAAACTAAACAAGCATTAATTCAGTACAGCTTTCCAATAAAGACTTCAGCTGTTTTGTATTTTCAAATAAATCTGCTGTTGCCTTTCCCTCAAATTCCTTAATAACCTTTACAAGTACCTAATACTACAGCCTTGGTTACTTTGCTTCTGAAAATCACATTTCATAGAAGGTAGGTAAGCTGTACCATTTTTTAAACGCTTACTTACTACTTCATTCTGAATTGACTCATAAAATTCAGCTGTTTCATGAGCTGTTTAGCAATTCTAGAATTTATAAATGATCTTTTAACATTTGTATAATCTAACAATGCCATCTATTCTTTAGCTATAACAGAAAGGTAAAAGGTATAGAGTTCTAAAAAACTGATTTCCTTTTGTCACAAAATAGTCTTTCTAGGTTGAAATAATTCTGTCATTACGATCTTGCACTATAAGGACTCAATCCTCATGTTTTTAGAACTGAAAACTTATGCTGGATTTCACATATCCCCTGTGTAATGTATATCACAGTCAAGGGTACTGGAACAATTTGTATAGTGTGGGTGCTGAGAGCCATTGAACGAAAATGTAAATACTGTCTATAATGGAAACCATACTTCAAGCCAGAAGGTGCATCAGCACCTTCAGCACCACTAGTTCTAGCACTTATGGTCATAGTGCAAGATTAAGGCATATCAGGCCATGTGTCAGTATGGGGTGCATCCAAGAATTACAGTATGCAATCTTCATTTGCACGAGGACTGTACTAGGATAGAGACCCCATATCCACTGTTACCAAATGTATCCTTAAACTGAGTCTTAGAAATACTTCTTCATACTAACACCCATTGATCTCTTGAGACCAGATTGCTAAAGATGAAATTTTATGCCTAGCCTATTAGCTTATATGAGTAGGATAAGCAGAATATTGCACGAAAAGTTTCTTCATTAAAAATTATTTTGCTGTTCTCTTGTAGCTAAAGCAATCTCGCATTATGATGTGAAACAACTATGTTGAAGTAATTTGGCCAAGGTATTCTTATTTCATGATATCATACTTTGGTACCTTTTTTCTTTAATTAATATTTTAATAATAAAACCAGCACTACTTCATCCCTTGGAGCCATGGCAGATGTGCTTTACAATGTATTACTCCTGAAAAAAAATCTACACCAAAAAAATAAAAGTTCAGTGAACATTATTTCAAAATTCTGCAAATTTTATTTCTGAAATAAAAGTGGAGGCTCCAGCATGGCACTGGGGAGCACAGGCCACTGGTTGCACAAAGTGGAAGATCACTGTGCAGCTTGCCCATGGGACACGGACTCAGTGGTGAGACTGCATCCAGCCCTGACACAGCGCAAGGACCGGGCCTGCCCCCGAAACACCCATAGCCCTACCCCTTCATGCCAGGTGCACTAGGTGTGGGCAGGAGGACTCAGCAAGGCAGGATCTAAGGGTGGAGGGACTTAGTGTGGGTGGATCCAGATGTGGGTTGAGAGGGTTCTGTGTGGGACAATCTGGATGTGGGCAGCTCAGTGGGGGATCTGTATGTGTGTGGATCTCGATACACAGGGGCTTGCTGGGGGGTTCTGGGTGCAACAGTAATGGGACACTGCAGGGGGGTCTAGGTGAAGGTGGTTGAGACTCAGCAGGGTGGGGTGTGGGTGTGTGGAATATAGAGCTTGCCAGGGGGGTCTAGGTGTGGGTGCTTGTCAGGGTGGTCCAGGTGCAGTGGGGCTTATTGGGGGGTTCTGAGTGCAGGGGTATGAGGCTTGGTGGGAAGGTCTGGGTATGAGGGTATCTGGATGCATGGGGGTTGGGCAGATAGGGGAACAGATCCCTGTACAGGGATCCCTCCCCCTGCAGCTGAGGAGCGATGGCGCAAGAAGTGGCGGGGTGGGGGGTAGGGGGGGCTTGCAGAGCTTTCTGAAGCTGGGGTAGAAATCGGGGGGTGGGTCTGAGCCAGCCCTGGATGCTGTGCAGGGGAAGAGGAAGTCGTGTCTTCCTTAGCGCAGCCAGGACTAGCAGCTGAGGCTGGCACAGGGCAGGAGCCATCAGCCAGGTCTTCCCCAGTCCCGCCCCTGCCCCACAGTGATTTACCTCTCTGCCAGTTGCCCTGGGCACCTGAAACATACTGCTGACGAGGGTCGCATGACTGCTTTTGTGGCTTCCCTTTGCTTCCCCATCAGAGTCATTTTTCTGCAGGGAAACAAAGAAATCTATAGGAGACATAAATTCTGCACATGCGCAGTGGTGCAGCGTTCTCCCAGGAGTAAATGTTTGGAATCATTAAAAACAGTGGGAACATAAGAATTGTCATTTAGATCGGAGCCATGGTCCATCTCTTCTAGTATCGTGTATCTAACAGTGTCCAGCACCCAATGCTTCAGTAGAAGGTGCAACAAACCCTGCGATAGACAGGTATGGGGTAATCTGTCCCCCCACCCCCAAAGGTCTCATCTTAATCCCTAATACAAATTAGTTTAAAACCTGAAGCATGAGGTTTTATATCCTTTCTAAAATGTTTGTTAGCATTTAGTATGTAACTGGATAATCTTGTTGTCAGTATAAATGTCCAGTAATTTTTTTATTCTTGCAAAGTTTGTGTTCACTGTGACATTATAGGGCAAGGGGTTCCACAGTCTAATTATACATAGTTTGGAGAAGTGTTTCTTTTTATCAGTTTTGAATTTGCCATTTTTAATGTCATTGAAAATAAGATTCTGTTGCATGGTTCCTGAATCTATTTATACTGATAGGCATTGCACTATAGAAATGGTTAAAAATGGGGAAAAAAAGCATTTAATCATTTCCAGCTGACCACAGGTGGCTAAATGTGAATCCAACAAAAGGCACCTGTGAGTTTTTAGTATAATTGCATATTCAGTTGTACACACCTAAATTGTTTGATCTGAATGCTAGAAATTGAACATTGTATTAAATCTGATAAACATAAGCGCATATTTTGTATGAAGAAATGCACTTTCAAATACATGTATACCTCTTTATTTTCTTCCTGTTTTGGAGATAGATACCTTGTGAGCATTTATTATTAGTAAAAACAATGTATATAATAATGTATGTTTATATGGTGCTTTTACAAACAGAATAAGATGTGGTCCAAGACCCAGTGGTCTTAGCCTTTAGGTAGGCAAGATGGATGGACAACTAAATATGGCATAGCATTTCAGCTAAGGGAGGATATGGGGAGAAGTAAGAAAGCATTCCTTGATGTATGTGTGTTTTATGGAGGCATACGACAGAGTGACTGAGAAATGCAAACTGAGAGGAGACTTGCTTTCTTAGAAAGCAGTATGAAAGAAAGGAGAAGGAGAAAGGATTGGAAGGAACATAGAAGTAATTTGGAGGTTGGATAAAAAGAGCAGAATTATAGGTACGGCGTGAAATTTATAGAAGTGCCTTTAAAGAGAGGACAAGGAATTTTGGGATGGGGGGATTGTTTGTTTTTAGGATGAAACAAGAATTAATGAAAGGATTGAAATAGGTTGCAAGTGCTTTGGAGAATAGGATTAAAATTCAAAATGATCTGAATAAACTGGACAAATGGGGGTAAATACGATGAAATTCAATAAGGACAAATGCAAAGTGCTTAACTTGGGATGGTAAAATCACATACAAAATGGGAAATGACTGGCTAGGAAGGAGTAGGCTGGGGGTCATAGTGGATCACAAGCTAGATATGTCAACAGTGTAACACTGGGGTTTTGTATTTTTTTTTTTTTAAAGCAAAAATCATTGTGGGATGTATTAACAGGATTGTTATAAGCAAGACACAAGGAGTAATTCTTCTGCTCTACTCTGTGCTGATAAGGCCTCAACTGGAATAGTGTGTCCAGTTTTGTGTGTCACATTTCAGAAAAGATGTGGACAAATTGGAAAAAATCTAGAAGAGAGCAATAAAAATGAATAAAGGTCTAGAAAACGACCTGTGAGGAAAGATTGAAAAAATTGGGTTTGTTTAGTCTGGAGAAGAGAAGGCTGAGGGGGGCAAGATAACAGTTTTCAGGTATATATGATGTTACAAGGAGGAAGGAGAAAAAATTGTTCTTGTTAACTTCTGAGGATAGAACAAGAAGCAATGGTCTTAAACTGCAGCAAGGGAGGTTTGGATTGGACATTAGGGGAAAAAATCCTAACTGTCCGGGTAGTTAAACACCAGAATAAATTGCCAAGGGAGGTTTTGGAATCACCGTTGTTGGGGTTTTTTAAGAGCAGGTTAGACAAAACCTTGTCTGTCAGGAATAGTGTAGATAATGCTTAATCCTGCCTTGAATGTAGTGGATCGGACCAGAAGACCTTTTGAGGTCCTACCAATCTTCTAATTCGAGGGCAGAAGAGTGGTGAAAAGGTCAGCTCATTGGGAAAATAATTTAACTAGTAGCAGATTTGAAAAGGATGAAAGGAAGAGAGCCCTTTTCATTGGCACCTTTTGTAGGGAGCATACACTCATATGTTAAATACCGACTGTTAGGAGATGTGAGCATCTTTAACCTCAGCTTCATTAATTGTTGAGAAGCAGAATCTCATAATTCTGTCTGCATTGTTTATAAGTTTTACAAATTAGGCATAAATTCTTCAGAAAAAAACAGTTTTTGGTCTTTGGGTAAACTTGTATAAGGTTTTTCCTGATATTTGAATTGGAAGTCATCTTGTTCTTAGCATTGATATTACTACATAGCCGTTGTAACTGAATCTCCTTTAGGAAAGCGTGCATTACAGTGTATTGCACACCACTATCATCAGTAAGTGTGAAAATATACTAGGATGAGTAGAAGATATAGGTTTAATAGAGACATAGGGAGAATATATTATGAATACAATAATATTTTGTTGCTTGATAATTACAATGTACATATAGTTTTGAATTAATCTTTTCTAGCAATGGAGAATACAACTTCAAGTATAGAATCTGAATACATCAAGAACCTCCAGCAACAAATCTACTTCCTTGAACTGGAAGCCAATTTTCTATATCCTTCAGTATACCTTGCTAAAAAATGAGATAAATATACCGTACTCAAGAAAAACTTATCTTGGAAATACAGTAAGATCACACAAGCTGAGTAAAACATTTTAACTGTTTAGTGTTATTTTGATTAAAGAAAAACTTTTTCAGCACTTTATGTAATTAATTTAAATTCACTTTTTGATCTTAACTTTCCATTATTACGCGTGAACAGACGAAAAAAGCCACTGGTCTTCAACCCCGCATTACCTCTGAAACGGAACACTTGCTTCAAAAGCTACAGGTACATTTTTCCAGTTATACAACTTTATTTTCATGTGAATAACTCTGTGTTCCATTCTGTTTCTATCAAGTACTGTAGCTTTTTTGCACTTTGGGTTTTTTTTGTCTTTTGGGTTTTTTTTTGTAAATAAAGTGAATTATTGTGTCAACTTTAAATAGCATCAAAGAATGAGTTAAAATAGTTTCAGCTACTGCACATGTTCCAAGTCCTCCTGCCTAGTGTTATGATTTTACAATCAATTAAAAAAATTCCTTACTCCTGTTGTCGAATGAAAGACAGCAAAATGGGAAACTGAATGAATAAGACGCATTCTACAACAACATATCACATAATTAGTTGGACTGCTCATGAGCTAAAATTAAGCATGTGTATAAAGGTTTGAAGCCTGACTACAAAAATGCTGTCAAATGTATAAACAGGAAAAAAATACAATAAATACTTTCTCAAATACATTTAATTATAGTAAATGTAAGTATTACTTGTAACAACAATAAAGAATTTCAGTGGTGTGGTTTTTTTTGTTTTTTTTTAAGTTGACTGTGTCCTTTAAAAAAGTTTGTTGCCTAAACTGGCCATATCTACCTATATACAGCCCTGGTCTTACAAGGAGAACAAAGCTAAAGTTAACCAAGGTCTTGTCTATATGGGGAAGTTGACCGCCATAGCTATAATGGAATAATTATTCTGCTATAGCTATTGTAAATATAACTTTTTCATGGGTATACTCTGTTTAGGAGAAAAAGCGACTTTATTCCAGAATAGTTACGCCACAATAGATTACTAATCTAGAATTCAGTGTCCACACGGGGAGCTATATTGGCATAATAATATATATAATATTATTATAGCAGAATAAAAAAAGTCTTGGTGCAGAAAGGAGCCATGCACCACCTAAATCCATGTACTAATCTAAGTGAGGGAATACATTTAGTGAGCAAAACAGATCATTTTTGAAGAAAAGCTTCAGTATATTTCTGTGTAAATAAATATGGAAAAAGCATTTTTGTTCTCTTAGCTTATGTCAGCAAAAGGAGGTATTTTGTCTCCTAGGGCTTCACAACTTTGCTAAGTCTGTCATGTTCATGCATAAATCTTTTACTGATAGCCCACCATGACAGAAAAAGGAAATGATCAAGTGGGTTAAAGGAGTTGACATTTGATTGTGTGTTGGTGGGTTACATCATGTTTAAGTAATTTTGTATGACATTCTATGACATTCTGGTTTGTTATCATGCTCTTAGTGAATCTGTAGAGGAGTTAACAAGTAAAGGAACAGCACATCAGATATAGGTTATAAGTCAAATGAAGGAATTTGACTGAATAAGGATATTGTGTTCTTTGCTTATGAATTGGAAAGTAAAATCACTAGTAAAGACATAAGCTACAGAGTTCAGTTCAGAAGTATATTGAAGTGGGACCTCCATGGGTCTGCAATGGGAGCTGGAGTGAATGCTAAGCACTTTTGAAAACCTGACCACCTATTTAGGAGCCTGATTTTAGGCTTCCTTTTGTTTTTTGTTTTTTAAACGCTAGCCTAAAACCACATTTTAAAAGAGGTGAAGTCTTCTAATGCCTTATAAATTTACATCCTTTTCAAGATTTTCCCAGAACTGTGGACCATAAAGGTTCATCAGTGGTGTATTTGAAGTTGATTTTAGCTATATTATGTCCCTTGTTGTACATCAGCTGCAAGGTCTTTGGGGCTGGGAGTGTCTCTGGTTTTGTACCTTGTGCATCACCAAGCATGTTGGTAATAAATAATAAAATATGTATACATGATATAAGATATGTCAGTTTCTTTAAAACAGGTCATACTGGCTCAGGGGCCTTCTGCATATGTTTTGCTATCGAAGGTCTTTCCACTTTTTTTGCTTTAGGGCCTACCAAAACTTGAAGCCCCATGTCATAGCCATAATCAAAAAAGAAAATAATCTCCCTAAATTCTCATGTCATATTTCATCTTAGAGTAGACATTTTCTGGGAAATTTTGGGGGAAAAAATCAGAAAAGGCGTTAAGGCAGTGATGGGCAAACTTTTTGGCCCAAGGGCCACTTCGGGGTTGCACAACTGTATGGAGGGCTGGGTAGGGAAGGCTGTGCCTTCCCAAATAGGGGACAGCGGTGAGGCTATCTGCTCCCTCCCACTTCATGCCCTCTGACTGCCCCCCTTAGAACTCCCAACCCCATTCAACTCCCATTGCTCCTTGTCCCCTGACCGCCCCCTTCCAGGACTCCCGCGCCCTATCCAACCCCCCTGTCTCCTGAATGCTGCACCCCCTATCCACACCCCCGCCCCCTGTCAGCTCCGCCCCCCTCCGGGACTCCCACTCCCTATCCATCTGCACTCGGCTCCTCGTCCTCTGACAACCCCCTCCCGAGACCCCCCCGCTCCTAATTGCCCTCCAGGATCCCATCCCTTTATGCAGCCCTCCCTGTCCTCTGACTGCCCTCCCGACCCGTATTCACATCCCTGCCCCTGACAGGTCCCCCAGGACTCCCACTCCCAACCCTCCCTGTTCCTCATCCCTTGACCGCCCCTCCCCCAGAACCTCCACCCCATCCAACCTCTCCCTCCTCCCTGAGTGCCTCCCAGGACCCCCTGCTCCCTTACCCAACCCCCCTGCTCCCCGCCCCCTTACCAGCAGCAGGAGCTCGCAGCCACGACACCCGGCCAGAGCCAACACCAGCTGCGCTTGCCATGCTACCCAGCGGGAGCGGTGGGCCAGAGTGTGGCCTGCGCTGCAGTGTGGCTGCAGGAGAAGGGGAATACAAGAACTAGGGGTCACCAAATGAAATGAATAGGTAGCAGGTTTAAAACAAATTAAAGGAAGTTCTTCTTCACACAGTGCACAGTCAACTTGTGGAACTCCTTACCTGAGGAGGTTGTGAAGGCTGGGACTAAAACAGTGTTTAAAAGGGAACTGGATAAATTCATGGTGGCTAAGTCCATAAATGGCTATTAGCCAGGAAGGGTAAAGAATGGTGTCCTTAGCCTCTGTTCATCAGAGGATGGAGATGGATGGCAGGAGAGAGATCACTTGATCATTGCCTGTTAGCTTCACTCCCTCTGGGGCACCTGGCATTGGCCACTGTCAGTAGACAGATACTGGGCTAGATGGACCTTTGGTCTGACCCGGTACGGCCGTTCTTATGTTCTTATGGGAATAGCGGGGGAGGGGTCGGGGACTAGGCTCTCTGTCGGGGAGCTCAGGGGCTGGGCAGGACGGTCCCGCGGGCCGGATGTGGGCTGTGGGCCGTAGTTTGCTCACATCTGAGTTAAGGTGTGTTTGAAAAATTTCTCCGCTGTAGACTATTTGAAAATGTTCCTAACTTTTTCTTTTCTCATCGTAATACTAATATGTACTGGACCTGCTGAGAAAAAGCGCCTTTTTGTGTATTGGGGATGCTGGTTTGTGGTGCAATTATAAAGATATACAATGAAGGCATCAGTAATTACTTCATAAAGATGCATTGAGACCTCTCAAAGAAGTCAAAGCCAGACAAAAATCCTTCGAATGTGACATGGTAACTTCAGAGGATTGTCACATTTTCCACGTAATAATTTTAGTTAAATATTTGATTTTGGCAGGGTAAATTTTAAAATATTTCCTCTTCTTTTTTAAATTTTGCTTTGTTTTTCTTGCATTTGTTAGGGTTCCTCCAACTGTTCAACTAGTTCAGTATTTCCCATATATTCCAAACTTCACACCCATATGTGTTTTGATAACATCCCAGACCCAGGCATTTTAAAAATTAAACACGAACTGTTATTCCACTTATTCAGAATAAAAGCACTGAACTATGCCAAGATTAGCCAAAGGGACTGGTCAGATCTAAGAGTTGCTTCCTTTTTCTGGTGCTGCCAGCCCGACACTCAGAATTGCCAGCCATACTCAATGCATGCTCCTGGTCAGTAGGAAGCCATTTACGCAGTCAAAGGGTTGGAGGTAGACGTTGAGGGAAGGAAGACAGAGTGAGTGGGCCTTCAATGAGAAGGGGGGGTTGCAGCAAGTAGGGTGTTCTGTTAGAAAGAGGATCGTGTGCAGTGGTGGGGGCCTAGAGTGGCTGAATTCCATGTTTCTGTGCCAAGGTGTTGGCTCCTCATTAAGGAGCCAAGGCAACAGTGCCATCCAGAGCCCTTGATGTGCTGATGCCTCATCACAAAGGCACTGGGCTTCTCCCTTCCTGAATCAGGCCCTCATAGCTCTGGCTGTGATAAAGACCATGTCCCTTATGGTCTCCCATTTGAATCTATTCCTTAGCAGGAGAGTTACAGTCTAAATCTTCCACTCTGAGAAGCCTTCATTGCCTTGCTCATGCTCATATAGTGTATGGAAAAAGATTATTTTCTTTTTAAAGAAATTTTAATTTTAAGTCATGGTGAATCACAAAGTTTTTAACATGGAAGGAAAAACATATGCTGTTTGGTTGTTTACATTGTAAGCAATTGGCTGTTTCTCCAGTATTTTTTAAACTGATCTCTTAAGATGTTATGTTTAAAAATAGTGTTGTTTTTTTTTAAAAAAAAAAAAACTATTGAAACTGGTAAATGGAGATCTATGTTTAATGTTAAGGCTTATTCATTTAAATAGTTAAAACTGCTTAAATTGAAACAATATTATTGCAAGCACTATAGCAAATGAAACCACCATTTTACATTCATAATTCAAAATTTTAACATGTCTGAACTTAACTGCGTTCAGTGTGAGTATAATAGACATTTGAAACAGATGGTTGGAATGCTGACACTGTAAATATGCAATTTGTATCTGAATGCATTTATCTGTGTTTAGTTTCTTTTTAAATTTTTATTGATTTGAATTGAGATGCAGCCGACCAGAATAAATGAGCATTTGACACTTGTGGAAATATTTAGTAATAATTAAACATACTTTCACCACAAAAATATTTATTTTTTTACAGGAATTACAGTCCCAAGCTGATGGCCTTCATTTGGAACTCAAGCGAAAGGAAGCCAGTTTAAATATGCTGAAAACAGATAGAGAACGAATTAATAACCAGATCAATATTGCAGCTGGTAATTGTTTTTCAGGAATCAAATGTCAACATCTGAATGTGTTTAGTGTTTGTTTTTTGTTTGTTTGTTTTTTTTTAATACCTTGAGTGGCACAAACTGCAGAGTTTCAGGTTCCAGAAAAGCAGCCGAAGTTCTGTGACTGTGGCACTAGTGTGGACAACGGGTGAGTCCTTTCCTGTGGTAGAAATGGATCAATCGAGAGTTGGTGCCAATCCCTCGCTCTTTACAGGCACTCTGTATCCTGGTTGTCTAGTTCCTTTTTGTCTCTCAGTGAATAATTAGAGAGAGAAGATATGTGAGGTAATATATTTTATTGGACCAACTTCTGTTGGTGAGAGAGACAAGCCTTTGTGCTACACAAACTCCTTCTTCACGTCTGGAAAAGGTACTCAGAGTGTCACAGCTAAATATAAGATTGATTAGATGGTTTAGCATAAGTAGTTAGTACATATTCTGAGGGTGGAGGTGAAGTGGCCTTTTAACACACCTGTAGTCACAGGACAAAAAGGAGGCTTAGTGGTTGTGACTGGGGTCCCCATGGGGGCCAGCTGAGGTCGCTCAATTAGGGTGAACTGCAAAGAATGGGGCAGACAAATCCCAAAGCTGATGGATGTGTCAGTACTTAGAAGCTGTTTAGTTTTGGCTTTGTAAATCTGTTATACCTTACTGGTTACTGAGAAACCAACAACACAGTTCCCTTAAAGTAACCCAGGCTCAGGTCTCCATCCAGGTACCAAATCAAATATTATGAAGATTTCTGAAAATCTTATTTCATCATATAAAAGAAAAGGTACTACTAATCCTAGAAGATCGGACATATTACCTCCCTGGTTAATGAATATTCCAGATCTTATCCAAATACACGCTACAGCCAATTCTTATTAACTAAACTAAAATTTATTAAAAAAGAAAAGAGAGAGAATATGGTTAAAAGATCAATATACATACAGACATGAGTTCAGTTCTTAAGGTTTAGATACATAACAGAGATGGTGAGCTTTGTAGTTGCGAAGAGTTCTTTTACAATTTAGTCCATAGGTTGTAGTCTAATGTTCAATATCATATTCAGAGAGTACCAGCATAACCGGGATCTCAATCTGGTGACTCAAACTTCCCCTGATGAAGCTGAGGTACAAAGGACTGGGATCCTAGGATCTTTACACAATTTCAGGCCTTTGACAAGTTGGAGTCCCTTGGCGAACAATAGACCCTCATTTCCTAAGTATCATCATTAATCATTCACACAAATTAACATAAGGCAATTTCTCTGTTAGAATCATAGAACATCAGGGTTGGAAGGGACCTCAGGAGGTCATCTAGTCCAACCCTCTGCGCAAAGCAGGACCTAATCCCTAACTAAATCATCCCAGCCAGGGCTTTGTCAAGCCTGACATTAAAAACATCTAAAGAAGGAGATACCACCACCTCCCTAGGTAACCCATTCCAGTGCTTCACTACCCTCCTAGTGAAAAAGTTTCCTAATATCCAACCTAAATCTCCCCCACTGTAACTTGAGACCATTAATCCTTGTTCTATCATCTGGTACTGCTGAGAACAGTCTAGATCCATCCTCTTTGGAACCCCCTTTCAAGTAATTGAAAGCAGCTATCAAATTCTTCTCTTGTGCAGACTAAATAATCTCAGTTCCCTCAGCCTCTCCTCATAAATCACATGCTCCAGCCCCCTAATCATTTTTGTTGCCTTCCGCTCGACTCTTGCCAATTTTTCCATGTCCTTCTTGTAGCGTTGGTCCCAAAACTGGACACAGTACTCCAGATGAGGCCTCACCAGTGCTGAATAGAGGGGAATGATCACGTCCCTCAATCTGCTAGCAATGCTCTACTTATACAGCCCAAAATGCCGTTAGCCTTCTTGGCAACAAGGGCACACTGTTGACTCATATCCAGCTTCTCACCCAGTGTAACCCTTAGGTCCTTTTCTGCGGAACTGCTGACTAGCCACTTGGTCGCTAGTCTGTAGCAGTGCAGGGGATTCTTCCTTCCTAAGTGCAGGACTCTGCACTTGCCCTTATTGAACCTCATCAGATTTCTTTTGGCTCAATCCTCTAATTTGCCTAGGTCTCTCTGTATCCTATCCCTACGCTCCAGTGTCCTATCGCTACGCTCCAGTGTATCTGCCGCTCCTCCCAGTTCAGTGTCATCTGCAAACTTGCTGAGGGTGCAGTCCACGCCATCCTCCAGATCATTAATGAAGATAGTGAATGAAACCGACCCCAGGATCAGCCCTTGGGGCACTCCGCTTGATACTGGCTGCCAACTAGATATGAAGCCATAGATCACTACCCATTGAGCCCAACGATCTATCCACCTTACAGTCCATTAGTTCAGCCCATACTTCTTTAACTTGCTGGCAAGAATACTGTGGGAGACCGTATCAAAAGTTTTACTAAAGTCAAGGTATATCACGTCCACCCTTTCCCCATATCCACAGAGCCAGTTATCTCATCACAGAAGGCAGTCAGGTTGGCCAGGCATGACTTGCCCTTGGTGAATCCATATTGACTGTTCCTTATTGCCTTCCTCTCCTCCAAGTGCTTCAGAATGGATTCCTTGAGGACCTGCTGCATGATTTTTCCAGGGACTGAAGTGAGACTGACCAGTCTGTAGTTCCCTGGATTCTCCTTCTTCCCTTTTTCAAAGATGGGCACTATATTTGCCTTTTCCAATCGTCCAGGACCTCCCCCAGTCACCAGGAGTTTTCAAAGATAATTGCCAATGGCTCTGCAATCACATCAGGCAACTCCCTCAGTACCATGTTCTGCCTGTGCTGCCTTCTATGGTTCACTTTGTTCTGCCTGGGCTGTCTCTTATGGTTCTTTGAAACTGTGAACTAAAGATCATTTCTCAGTGTGAAGCATTTGTCAGCTTATTCAATGGGAGTGTTTTTGTAGCTGTGATGATCCCAGGATATTTGAAAGACAAGGTAGATGAGGTAATATTTTTTTTATTGGACCAACTTCTTTTGGTGACAGAGACAAGCTTTTGAGCTATACAGAGCTCTTCTTTGGGTCCATTGACTGGGCTGAGTGGGAAAGACTACTGGAAGTGCCAGGCCTGGATAGAGGAGCTGATACCTGTGGCCCACTAAGCTATTAGGAGGAGGCATTGACAGCTGTATCTTCTGGTCAGGAAAGCCATAAAACCTGACATTTCCAGTGTAGTAGAGAGTAACTTTCTCCCAGAGAAGTGGAGCCTGAGAAAATCATGGTCTTAATAAAGACACTGGATTTATGGCTTATTACAACAATCTATAACCCACTGTGTCACATGGACAGAAAGGGTTAAACATCCTGCAGAATAAATGACTGAAATTCAACCCTTAAAGACATATGGAGAGATAATGTTTGTGTTTTTGTGTATTTACATATATATGAGTAGCGGTCAACAATGTAATCAACAGATAATTCAGAGATCAAAAGAACATCCTAGTATTTAAATGAATTGTAAGCATGGGATATCTCTGTATTCATCTCTTTGAAATGCATAGCAAATCATCTGTGAATGGTGGAAAAACAGACAGTTGCCTTATATTAATTCATGTAGCTAAGTACAGGTGATAGTCTGCTTGCCAGGAGCTAGGATTCACAATGTGACGGAGAGACTCATCAAGACCTCTGATCACTACCCCTTCCTGCTCTACACATGGGCGCTAATAATTCTGCCAAGAATGACCTTGAGCATATCACTGCAGACTACATGGCTCTCGGAAGAAGAATAATGGAGTTTGGGTGCAAGTGGTGTTCTCGTCCGTCCTCCCTGTGGAAGGAAAAGACCTGGGTAGAGACCGTCAAATCGTGGAACTCAACGAATGGCTACACAGGTGGTGTCCGAGAGAAGGCTTTGGATTCTTTGACCATGGGATGGTGTTCCAAGAAGGAGTGCTAGGCAGAGATGGGCTGCACCTGATGAAGAGAGGGAGGAGCATCTTCACAAGCAGGCTGGCTAACCTTGTGAGGAGGGCTTTAAACTAGCTTCACCAGGGGAAGAAGACCAAAGCCATGAGGTTAAGTGGGATACCAAGAGGAAGCAGGAGAGCACAAGGACTCCTGCCTCATACTGAGAAAGCAGGATGATCAGCAAGTTATCTTAAGTGCCTATACACAAATTCAAGAAGCTTGGAAGCAGAGAGAACTGGAAGTCCTGGCACAGTCAAGGAATTATGATGTGATTGGAATAACAGAGACTTGGTGGATGTCATGGATGGATATAAACTGTTCAGGAAGGACAGGCAGGGCAGAAAAGGTGGGGAAGTTGCATTGTATGTAAGATAGCAGTATGACTGCTCAGAGTTCCGGTATGAAACTGTAGAAAAACCTGAGAGTCTCTGGATTAAGTTTAGAAGTGTAAGCCACAAGGGTGGTGTCGTGGTGGGAATCTACTATAGACCACCAGACCAGGGGGATGAGGTAGATGAGGTTTTCTTCAGGCAACTAACAGAAGTTACTTGATCACAGGGCCTTGTTCTCATGGGGGACTTCAATCACCCTGATATCTGCTGGGAGAGCAATACAGAGGTGAACAGACAATCCGGGAAGTTTTTGGAAAGTGTAGGGGACTATTTCCTGGTGCAAGTGCTGGAGGAACCAACTAGGGACAGAGCTCTTCTCGACCTATTGCTCACAAACAGGGAAGAATTAGTAGGGGAAGCAAAAGTGGATGGGAACCTGGGAGTCAGTGACCATGAGATAGGAAGAAAGGAAAGCAGCAGAATACGGACCCTAGATTTCAGAAAAGCAGACTGTAACTCCCTCAAGTGGGTTGGTGAATTTCAAGCAAGTTTAATCTGTCTGTCAGATGGCTGGTACATCTGAAATGTCCAGCCAGGCAGTGGCTCTGTGGTTTCCCTGTCCAGCCATCCGCCAAGACTGGGTGACCTCTCTGCCTTTCAAAGCTCCCTCACTAAATCCAGATATAGGCAGGAGGCTCAAGACAGTGAAAAGGCAGAAATAGTAGGAGATTATCTCTATGATTTTTACTACAAGCTACTCCTTCCCCCCCCCCCCTTTCCCCTCTGAGGGAGAAGCAGAAATTCAGCTCACAGGGCAAGACTTAAGGCCTTTGAGACATACATCTTTGATCCCTTCCTGGTTCATCTGGGGATGAACTTTTTTGTGTATATATATGGGGTATATAAACTCTATTAAAATTACATATAAAGTACAGTATAGTAACTCAGCACTGCTCAAAACTAGACATAAGACTAGAATCGATTGGCTACCTTGCTGATAGGGGAACCTCTCTAGTATAATTCACTGTCTTTAGTTAGGTCTCTTAGCCATAAAAGAAATTTTGAGACTTTAATTTCGACCTGCAACAGTCCCAAACACTGGGAGGAAGGGACAGGTAGGGCTGTTGTTTGTTTTTTGGTTTATGTTTTCAACCCTGGCTGCTTAAAGGAATGATGAGTCCAAATGCAAAAAAGATAAGCAGTGTCCCTAGGCCAATGGTGTTAATTCTTAATGGTAATGTGATTGATTAGCTGTCTGTGAAGGATTTTAGACATGAAAAGGTAGTATATAATTATGAAGGTTACTGGGTTTGCACATGAACATTTGTAAATATTGCAGAAACCATACAGGTTAATGTCACTTTTCTGTGCATGGTCAATAGAGTATAATTTTAATTTTCTATACTATATATATGAAGTATTTAAATGGGTCCTGTATCTCAAGTGTTCCAAGAATATTGTTGTTGAACAATTTCTTTCATGTAATAATCAAGAGGGCAATCAAATAAAATAGATACAGTATGCAATTTACTGCTCACTAAGATGTTTAAAGGATTTACCTTTAGTTTTTCTTTTAGTGAATATGTATATGTTTTGCACAACAGATGTGAATACTGCAGTTTTAATGCATCCTTAGTTGCATCCAACTCTAGTCATATGAACAAGGAAGAAAGATGATCATAGAGATGTAAAGAAAAAAGTGGGTTGGTAAATTTCAAGCAAGTTTAACCTATAAATATCTGTTATATTAAACTATAACTCTATATGTTTTTTCCATAGAACCATGGAGGTTCACATGCAACTTAAACAGCATTGCAAAATGTGATTTATTTTTTAAAGGCTTTTTTAAAAATATATTTGGCACCATCAAGTGGTAACATTGTGTATTGCCACTTCAAATCAACAGCTTTTTTTTGTGGTTTACCACAACCAAAATTGTGGTAAGCAGGGAAAAAGCCAGATCAAACCTCATAGTTAGGGCCCTACCAAATTCATGGCTATGAAAAACATGTCACAGACCGTGAAATCTGGTATCCTCCTGTGAAATCTGGTCTTTTGTGTGCTTTTACCCTATACAGTAATATACAGATTTCATAGAGGAGACTGGTGTTTCTCAAATGGAGAGTCCTGACCCAAAAGGAAGTTGCGGGGGGGTCACAAGGTTATTTTAAGGGGGTTGTGGTATTGCCACTGGGCAGCTGGAGAGCAGCAGCTGTTGGCCAGGTGCCCAGCTGTGCAGGCAGCAGCGTAGAAGGGTGGCAATACCATACCATGCCATTCTTACTTCTTGCACTGCTGCTGGCAGCAGCTCTGTCTTCAGAGTTGGAGTCTCGGCCAGCAGCTACCGCTCTCCAGCCGCCCAGCTCTGAAGGCAGGGCCACTGCCAGCAGCAGTGCAGAAGTAAGGGTAGCAGTAACACAACCACCCCTACAGTAACCTTGTGATCCTCCCTCAAGTCCTTTTTGGGTCAGGACCCCTACAATTACAACACCGTGGAATTTCAGATTTAAATAGCATAAATGAAATTTATGATTTTTTTTAAATACTATGACTGTGAAATTAACTAAAATGGACCATGAATTTGGTAGGGCCCTACTCATAGTAATATGCAACATAACTATAGATACATGGAGGCTGTTTTGTTTTGTTTTGTTCAGCTGTATTTTCTTATTAAATCAAACAGAAAAATTGCGTGATGTAAAATGTACCATATATACTCGTTCATTAGCCCGTTCGTTTATAGGCCGACATCTCCCAAAATGGATAGGTAAAAATAGCAAAAACTGTATGACCCTTTCATAAGCTGACCCTATATTTCAGGGGTTGGAAAACTTTGGCTCCCGGCCTGTCAGGGTAAGCCATTGGCGGATTGGGACATTTTGTTTACCTGGAGCATTCACAGGCACAGAGCCCCTCAGCTCCCAGTTGCCACAGTTTGCCATTCCCAGCCAATGGGAGCTGCAGGAAGTGGCCCTATAATTCTCTACCCCTAAGACTCAATTCACTCTGCTGAATCATTTCATACACCCCCTCAAAAGGAAGACAGAGGGTACTAAAAGAGGGACCTTGATCTGTGAAGACTTTAGGTATCCCCTTTTCTTAAGGGGATACCTAAACCTAATTTTCCCCCATACTAATTTCCCCCTACTGTTACTCACGCCTTCTTGTCAACTGTTTGAAATGAGCCACTCTCATTACCACTAAAAAAGTTATTTTTCCTCCCTTGATATCCTACTGTTAATTGAATTGTCTCGTTAGACTGACCTCATACTTGGTAAGGCAACTCCATCTTTTCATGTATTTATGCCTGCTCCTGTATTTTCTGCTCCACGCATCTGATGAAATGGGATCTAGCCCATGAAAGCTTATGTCCAAATAAATTTGTTAGTCTCTAAGGTGCCACAAGGACTCCTCATTGTTTTTGCCTTTTCTTAAGGTCCACTATCCAAATTCCAGATCTGTTTTACTTCTGGTAGCTGGCCATTTTGGTCTCTTATCTGCACTGAACACGGTGTACAAGTTCCAACAAGTTAAGCAATCACACAAAGTACTGATATTAAATTCTAAGCCCTATTTCTATTTAATCTAACTGTGCTGTTCTTGATGCTGTGAGGAAAGTGAAAAATCCACCATGTGTCTGACAGTTTGGCTCAAATGGAAACCCCAAAACAGGTGATCAGTAAAAACCACAGTATCCTAACAGACAGCAGGGTAGAGAAGCTAAAATTGGAATAGGAGTTTCCAAAAATGGTAAAACGGTTGGCCAGGGTTTAAATTAATGAGAAGGGAGAGGAGGAAGCTGATCAGCTCCCATCTCCTTCTGGCTGTCAATGGGAAGCAGAGAGCTCATGAGGCAGGAGTGTCTACCCCTGTGTTCCTCCAGTAAGCACTCCCCCCACCACCACCTTTTTTTTTTATAGAGTTTCCCCCCTTTCTGCAGCTTCAATTGAGTTTTCCACCTGTGGATGATATTCTTCCTCTCCCCAGGCCATGGGCTGTTCTAGCTGTTCAGCCTTGAGAATAAAGCAGAACCTGTGGCCTTATCACTTGAGGATACTGTGACCCTGCCCCACCTGTTCTCTGGGCCCAGTTAGCTTCTGAACACCTTAGCTACATGCTGTAATTGAGCCAGATCTTTCAAACTATTCGTAACGTGTCTGAATTGCAATAGTGTCCTGAATGTGGTAGGCACTGTAGACACACTTATGAAGATGCATTGTCCCTGCCTCAAAGACCTTATGTTCTAAAAAGACAAAATAAATATATTGAAAAGTGGGAGAAAGGGAAACATTATACACTTTTTCCTATTGTTTTATTTTATTAAACTTATAACTAATTCCCAAGTGCCTCTGGTCATTATTAGTTTGTAATTCTTATACATGTTGTTACATGCATTTAATATCCCCTTCTTCTCTTTGAACAAGAAAATAAATAGCTCCTCTACAGGTCATCTAGTCCAGTCCCCTGCACTGAGGCAGAACTAAGTATTAACTAGACCAGGGGTCCTCAACACGGTGCCCACGGGCACCTCTAAATGCACCCGCGTCTTGGCTGGCAGTCTAGCATCCACCAAAATGCCGCCGAATTTCTGCGGCATTTCAGCGGTGACGCCTCTCGATGATGTCACTTGTCAGCGGCAAGTGACATTGTTGAGAGGCGTCGCCACCAAAACACTGCAGAAATTCGGCAGCGACGCCTTTCGATGACGCCACTTGCCGCCAACAAGTGACGTCATCAGGAGGCGTCGCCACCGAAATGCCGCAGACATTCGGTGGCATTTCAGAGGATGCTCCACTGCTGCCACCGTCCTTCGTCTGGTGCCCACCAGATGAAAAGGTTGGGGGCCACTGAACTAGACCATCCCAGAGAGCTGTTTTTCTAACCTTTTCTTAAAAACCGCCAATGACAGAGATTTCACAGCTTTCGTAGGTAACATGTTCCAGTGCTCAACTACCTGTACAGTTAAGAAGTTTTTCCTAATGTCTAACCTAAATTTCCTTTGCTACAGTTTAAGGCCATTACATCTTGTCCTGTCCTCATTTGATAAGGACTGGAGAACAATTTATCATCATTCTCTTTATGTCTACCTTTTACGTACTTGAAGACGGTTATGTGTCTGTCTGTCCCCCCAGCCTTCTCTTCTCCAGACTAAACACACCCAATTTTTTCAATCTTTCCTCATAAGTCATATTTTCTAGACCTTTAATCATTTTTGTTGCTCTCCTTTGGACTTTCCCAAATTTGTCCACATCTTTCCCAAAATGTGGTGCCCTGAACTGGATACAGTACTCCAGTTGAGGTCTTGCCGGTGCTGAGTAAAATAGAATTACTTCTTGGGTCTTGCTTGCAACACTCTTGCTAATATGTCCTATAACCCCCAGATCCTTTTCTTCAATACTACCTAGGCAATCATTTCCCATTTTATATTTGTTTGATTATTTCTTCCTATGACTAGTACTTTGTATTTGTCCTTATTGAATTTCATCCTGTTTATTTCAGACCATCTATTCAGTTTAAGATTGTTTTGAATTCTAATCCCTTCCTCCAAGGCACTTGCAACCCCTCTCAGCTTGGTATAGTCAGCAGATGTTATAAGTGTACGCTGTATGCCATTATCCAAATTATTTATGGACCCAGGGCAGATCCCAGTGGGACCACACTCAATATGCCCTTCCACTATGAACCATTGATAACTATTCTCTGAGTGCATTTTTGCAACCAGTTGTACACCCACCTTATACTAGGTTTGTCTATGGTATATTTCCTTAGTTAGCTAATAAGAGGTCAGTGACACAGTATCTTACTAAAGCATCTTACTAAAGTAAGATACAACACATGTACTGTCTCTCTCTCCCTCCATCCACAAGGCTTATTACCCTATCAAAGAAGGATATTAGATTGTTTTGACATGATTTGTTCTTGACATGTTGACTGTTAATTATTATCTTCTAAGTGCTTACAAATTGATTATTTGCTCCATTATCTTTCTGAGTACCAAAGTTAAGATTACTTATCCATAATTCCCTGGGTTGTCCTTATTCCCCTTTTTATAGATAGGTACTATATTTGTCAGTCCTCTCCTATCTCTCCTTTCCTCCCCAAATTCTCTATGCTAATCTTCATGTCAGATCTCATTTGGTCTGCCTGTAGCTTGTAATAATTTTTTGTTGTTGTTCACAAACAGATTTAATGGAAGTCAGAATAATGTAATTTGTCTTTTGTTTGTGATGTTTTGCACAGCAAAGGGAGATTTCTGTGCCCTGAGACCTTCTTGCGGCCATTTTAACAAAAGTCATATCCAGTATTGACATTATGGCTTTATTGGAAAACCCACGAATTTTACATTCTTGTCTTTTTCTATCAAACTCTGGTGGATCTCTGATATGTCTGGCCTGATGAAAGAATTCAATATACATATATATCAGTCTAAAATCTTTACTGTTTAGTTTAGTTTATTTAGAAAGGAACATCACAAAAGTAATTCATTTTAGTAACTCAGACTTGAGGGCAGATGCTGCTAACAAATGAAAAAGACTGGGTATTTTTCACTGCTTCTCCCTCTCATGTGACACTTCAAAAGTATACAGTATCTTCATCTTGTAAAGTGGGAACCCGATGTAATCTGTATTGTTGGCAATGCTAAGCTTTTCCCTGTTAGTCACAGGAATAGCGTTTGAAAGTAGATGGCTGAGGGTGAAGGCAGACTGCAAAATTGACAATTATGAGGAGCCTGGGAAAGGAGAAATATAATAGAGAGTATGTTGCTGAACATATAAAACTATTTTATTTGTGTGATTTTAAAAAAAAACAACCTTTTTGTTCCTCATTTCCAATTCCTCATTTAAAGGAGAGTAATAAATGCAGTCATCATGCATTATTTCAGTTAGCACTGATCTGGATACATGTAGCAGTTATGTGTTAACTTGATTAAAGAAATAATTGATCCACTTTGGGTAAAATAATATGTAGTTAACCTGCAAATATGTGTAATTTGAGCAATGTTTGCTTACAAATAAAAATGTCAACCTATCTATGCTGAAAAAAACTTGAAACCATTAAAATCACTCTTTCCTTTCTTTAGAACTTCATTCTAGAGAGAAGCAGGCTTTAGTAGAGGAGATCATACAACTGAAGAGAAGGAAGGAACAGACAGACAGACAGGCCTCTGAAAAGGAAATGGAGCTATTGCATGTCAGGCAGGAATTAGAACAGCAACAAACGAGTCTGAGTAATTGTGAAGAGAAAATCCTTGTGATACAGTCAAAGGTACACCGCCTGGTATCATTGTTTTATTACATCAATCAGCAGCATTTATGGGTTTTGATTTCTTGTGTGTTATGTCAAGGGAGCGGTTTTTAATAGGAATCAGTTATATATTTATTACTATTAATATATCAGATGGAATTCAGTTGGTCAGAAAAACATTTTTTATTGTCCATTTGCAATTTAGATTCTCATTGTTAAATCTACAGCTATTATAATAAAATCTTTTCATAAAACACTGAAAAATCATGCAATGAGCTTTGTGTGGAATCACTTTTAACTACAACTAGGGGTCTGATCCTGCATTGTAGTGAGTGTCCTCAAACTCCAGACATTTTTCTGAAAATGGTACAGAGGCTATGAACAAGGGAGTCTAGATGAGCCTCAGGAGAATTATTTGTATCACCTTGCACGTCACCTCAGAATCCAGTCATTTCCCCCCACCTCCACCACCTGAAATGAAATCAATCCCAGCACATACTTATTTCATTAGCAGTCATCCCACAATCAGCAGAGAGTCCAGCCTACCACACATTGCCCCCTCAACATTTCCAGTACAACGTGTTTTATGAGGCTTTTCCAAGTAGATTTATACCACAATGTCCATAGTATTCCCTGTAGTTAGTATTCAAAGGGATACTGTGAATATCACAGAAACATGAATTACTTGCAGAGGTAATGGTGACTACTATATGGTTCAAATGAGTGGATTGAGTTTCAGACCTTGATCCTGCAATGACCTTTGCATCCTGCACCACTGAAAATAGTGGGAATTTTGCATTGACTTCAGCTGGCACAGGATAGAGCCTGTAGAGTATAAATTCCTTGAGGTAGGGTCTCAGACTTCCTACGTATTTATAAATTTCTTAGCACAATGGGGAACTAGTCTTGGTTGAAGCTTCTGGGTGCTGCCACATTCTGAATAATAATAAATGACAATATTTGGCTAGGAATATATTTCTTGAATTCAATTTGTGTATTTATATAAGGCAATACAAACAATTTAAATATTTTAGGATACTTTTGTGATGTCAAAGAAACAAGAAAAAGCAACAAAAATGCAAAGTAGTATTAGCAGAGTTTAAAAGGTACTAATGTTTTGTCTAAATTTTATTTCTCCAGCTAGTCTGAAGTTCACTACTTGCACTGTAAATGACTGTATAGAAAACGTGAAGAATGACCCAGCACAATTTTTTCTTCAAGAACTGCTAATAGTTTATATATAATGCTAAGGCAATTTCAAATATACTATACAATTATTATAGAAACCCCAGTCCAGCAAGTGTGTACACACACACATAGTCCACTTGAGTTCAATAGGATTACTTGTGCATAAAACTGATGGCATGTATAAGTGTTTGCAGGATGCCAGTCACCCCTTTCTTATCTTCATTTCCCCCATCTGTTTTTTCAGTATTCTGGTAAATGGTTACTTCAAATAAACAGTAGTTCATTGATCAAATATTTGTACGTGTGGTGAAATTTGATGGAGACACTTACCTGAATTGAAAAAAAAAAGTTAGTTGATCAGGAAGTGTTAAAATAATAGACATTTAAAAATATGTATTCCATCTTCGCACTGTCAATAAATTTTCTCAAGCATCTATATAATAAACCCTAACCACATACATGCAGACACCACATTCATCAGCTGGGATTGAATTTAGAACTTTCAACACCAAAATCACAAGTCCCTACCACTTGAGCTTTATGTACCTGGTCAAGAGTTATCATTTGGTAAGACAAACAAGGAATCAGACTACTGGACAGTTTTATAGTAGTCAAACTAAAACCAGATTATTTGTTGGAACTACTTAGAGTGATGTACATTTTACAGTTATTTTTAGAAATAAACATAAAATGAGCCTCAGTCTTCATTCTGCTCTATCTTTGTCTCCTTTTATATATGTGGACACCAAGTTGAAGCAACGTTCAGATCAGCGGACGGCAATAGAGTTGCAGCTTTCTGAAAAGAGAAAGGAACTTACTAAAGTGCGGTTTGCTGTGCATGAAATGGAAGACAAAATATTTAAAAAAACAGCAATGATGCAGGACCAGATCACACATGACATCAGGTATTAGCCAAAGTATTTGGAAGTTTTTCGAGGGATGGTCAGGTATTGATGATTTAGGATTTACTAACCCACTAAACTCTAGTTTACTGGTTTCTGTCTCCACTACGGACGGGGTGACTTTAAGCTGGCATCCATTTTCTGACACATTGCAGGGAGTTATGATGTACTGCTTTCAGTTCATCCCCATCCACCAAAATATATTACACTCTATTGGCTTTTCAGCAGAGAGACAACAGAGAAAATTGACATGTTGAAACAAAAGGTACTCTCTCTCATCCACAGAGGTAGTCCTTCCAGTTCAGGATTGACTAACATAAAGTATAAGAGAGATTGCACAGTAGCTCCACTTGTGGCATTTTAAGGGATAAACGGTTAGTTTTAGTCCCCACAGTTAACAATTTAGCAACCTTCCGAAATCTGCTTAATTTTAAAATTAGAGGGTTCCTTCTGGGGAAGAGCAGCCAATTGGAACTACTGCAGCAAGCAAGTGAAGATTTCGCCCTCTCCCCTCAGGAGACATGATTCTCACAGGAAGGGAGGAAGGAACAAAAAGGGCCCAGCAGCTCAGGGCAGCTTCAATCCGCCCCCGCCCCCCCCCCCCCGCCATTTCTGTGAGCAAAGAGACAGCTCTTCTCTGCACACCATCCCCCCAACATCTGGCCTGGGAAAGGGCAGAGGGGATGAAGAACTCCTGGGTTTGCCAGCTCACTCAGCCAGGAAGGGAAAGAAGAGAACACTGCATCAGCCCTCTGCCTCCGGCATGGGAGAGTGGGATGAAGAACCCCAGGAATAGGAGAAGCAGAGGGGAGGCTGGAGGAATTCTTCTTGAGTTTCTCTAAGAGAAAGTATTTTATTTTTCCTTCTCAGCTATGAAAAAATGAACATTCATCCTAAATAATTATTCTAAAAATTAATCATTGCACCTGATTGGCTCAATAGAGACATGGTAAACTAAGGGTGTATATGTGAGCTGGGGAATACGAAGGATAGGATGTAGAAACGGGGGTGTGTGAGAGCAGGGAAACATGAGGGAGGGAAACTTCTGTGTGTGTGGGGAAACAGGTTCAGGAGGAAGAGGGAGACTGGAGCTGTGTGTGCAGAGGAATGTGAGGTGTAGGAGAGACGGGGAAACTAGGGGGTATGTGTGTGGGCAGGACAAAGAGGAGTACATGTGGTAGGGGAAAACTAGGGTGTGCATTCCAGCTATTTTGTGCTGGTCTAGCAATGCAAAACAGCTGTAAACCCAGCTTAATTAACCAGTATTCTCTTGCTGCTATGCAGAACTTGATTTGGCCAAAATCAGTCAGATCAAATCTGACCTCAAAATATAACATAAAAATGATTTAAGATTGGTAGTACATACTTTCAGATCTTTAGAAATTTCACATGGTAGCATTCTCTGGAGGATTTTTGTTCGGGTATGAAATTTTTAATATTTGTAACTGATTTTATCATTTTTACATGAGTGTCCTGAGGGCTTTTAAATTGTGTAACACATTTTACTTGAGTAGTGCTAATTTCCTTGATTTCCTTGTTTTGAGAGAAAAAGAGAATATCTGTGTGGGCACAAGCATTACATTAATTCTCCATTGTTACAACAATATGCCCTCCTACAAGCAAGATGTGCCTTGCTAGTGGTTCATCCTTGTTTTTGGAATTAATTCTTAATAAACAGAGCTAGATAGGTTGTATAATATAACTAACAATGTTAGGTTGCTTTTTGGCAGATTTAGGATACAAAGTTTATGGAAAGGTCTGATTTTAATGAGATAATTCAGAAAGCTGTATAAAATGTCCTAACATTAAGATTCTATTATACAACCTTATAATTGGATCTTAATGTTAGGACAATTTATACAACTTTCTGAATAATGTCATATATATCTTTTAAAACTATGGCTTGTCATTTTCAGATGGAACAATTTTTAACAATTAATAAATATTATTTTCTCTGTGCATTTTTCCTGATCAGAAGTGAGATAAGTTTTCTTCATCAGCAATTGAGAGAGAAAGAACTACTGGCAGAGCAAGATCGTTTCCTAAGAAGCAAAATGATGGATGATTATGCATCCCTGACCACAGAGAATGCTGTGCTGCGTTCCCAGCTCTTGGAACTTAACAAGCAACTGAACATAGTAAGAATGGGATAGGGAATGACCAATTGGTCTTACATATAAAAAAGAAAAACAAAAAACACTAAAAAACAGTTAGTGCAATGAAGACAACATAGATTAACATGATGTTCCTTTTCCACTGCCTTACATTAAAACATATAAGATTCTATATTTTTACACGTCAGTAATGTTCAGACTATATTCAGTTCACTTTTCTTAGTAAAAGAGACAGTTGAGACTACAAAGGAAATCTGATCCAAATTAGAGAACATCTTTAAATTTCTGAAGGCACATGATAAAAGTAAGCAATTAAATTTTCTTTTTTCCTCCCTCTCTAGAGTGATAAACTCCTAGTGGTTTTTAAATATGAACACCTCAGCATGCAATTCAAACTCTGAAATTAGCATTTTTATTTAAATATGCATGTTCTTATTAAATCAGCAGTTTCCTGAAGCTTGCACTTGCTATTTCTATCTGTAATGCTTTGGCCTAATTTTCACCTGAGATGTTGCTTAAAGACTCCCATCTGCCTTTAAATTCCATTTGATGGCAGTGACTTCCGAACCCTAAGCAAAATATGCTACAGTAATCCTCCATATGTGGTATAGGCGTGAAAAAACAAAGATCATTAAGAAGTGCTGAATTGACCTGCCCTCAAATATAGAATGAGTTTCAAGTCATTAATTGGAAAGAGGTTGTAGAACATAACTGAAAGATGAAGCCACTTTGTCAAATGATGCATGTCATTCTTTTTCAACTCCTGAGACATTTGGGCCACATTCATCAAAAGTTTCATGGATGTGTCTTTGAACTTACTTCTCATTTCTTCTGCCTGTATCTGGGGCCTTGGCTACACTGGCACTTTACAGCACTGCAACTTATCTATTAATCCTATTTGTATGCATGTATCATTTTTGTATTCGAAGTTATGAATATTGGCTGCATACTTGTTTGATTCTAAGTAGGCTGTAGTGAAGCAGTTGGTCAGCCTACTGAGAATACACTATTCTCAGTAAGTGCCCAATCAAGAAACACTTAAGCCAACAATGAACTTGGAGACACACATCCACATATGGGCTTTTCCAGGAATGTGGCTTGGCTGGTAAGGAACTCAGTCATGCATGGACATATGACTTGCCCAGGTGACTCCCAAACTCCATTTTGTAGCTGGACTTTGCATAGGGGTGAGGAGGGGGTCTCCACCCACAAGAGGAAGTCTATTTAAGTCCAGGGGAGACCACTCCATTTTGTCTTCAGCTGGCTAAAGAGAGAGCCTCTCCACCCCCAAAGATACCTGAAAGAAACTGGAACAAAGGACAGTAACTGCAAGGGGTATGAGTGATTGCTGGACCCAGACTAAAAAGAGATGAGTCTGTAAAAGGAAGCATTCTGGAACTGGTGAGAATCTTATCTGTATTCAGTTTGATTAGACATAGAGTTGCGGGTTTTATTTTATTTTACTTGGTAATTCACTTTGTTCTGTGTGTCACTACTTGGAACCACTTAAATTCTACTTTCTGTATTTAATAAAATCACTTTTTTCTTATTAACTCAGAGTATGTATTAATACCTGTGGGTGGGCAAACACCTGTGCATATCTCTCTATCAGTGTTATAGAGGGCAAACAATTTACGAGTTTACTCTGTTTAAGCTTTATACATGGTAAAATGGATTTATTTGGGTTTAGACCCCATTGGGAGTTGGGCATCTGAGTGTTAGAGAAAAGAACACTTCTGTAAGCTGGTTTCAGTTAAGTCTGCAGCTTTGGGGCAAGTAATTCAGACTCTGGGTCTTTGCTGGAGCAGACGGGCATGTCTGGCTCAGCAAGACAGTGTGCTGGAGTCCCGAACTGCCAGGGTAAGCAGGGGCAGAAGTAGTCTGGGCACATCAGTTGGCAATTCCCAAGGGGGGTTCTGTGATCCAACCTGTCACACTGGGCTTTTTGTGGCCCTGCCAATATTCATGAAGTGTATTTGATCCCACTGTAGGTGCATGTGTGCGCCGTGCATGCGAGTTCAGAATCTATGAATAGCAGCACCTCAGACTGCCGTTAGAGGAAATCTATTCTTTCTTCCCTTCTCATGACTACATTTTCTTGCTGCACCCTGTCCCATCGAGCTGGAAGTCTTCACCGCCTTGCTTAACAAAATCAGAAGCTTGTTCATCCCTTCAGGTCATTTCAGAGCCCCCAGATTATTCATTGCAGAGATGAGAATGGCCCAGCCAACCATATCTTAACCAACCCGGTCAACCTAGTCAATCTTATCCATAACAGCTTTCCACTATGGCCATACTGGATTAACTGGGCTCATCTTCCAGAGCCTCCAGAAGTGAGTCTCCTTCCCAGTATCTCCCGAACATAGAAAGTCTCATCCTCCTTTGGACTTAGTTTCAAGACCTCCCACAGAAGCTCATAGGAATGAGAATGAAGAATTCCTGAATAAAGAAAAAGAGTTTGGTTCCAAACCACTGGACCAGTGCCCTTCAACTTCTCTCAAAGACCCATCATCATTATCATCTCCCAAGGAAGCTGCCTCTTTGGCTGCAGTACCAGTTCCAGATAATTTTGAGCTTTTTCAAGAGCTGCTGCCTTGAATTGCTGACACTGAGGACTGGGACTCTTGTGATCAAGGAAAAGCCCCATAAATTATTGGTTATCCTCCACAGGTTACAAAGCCTATATATGAAAGCATTTTGGAGCCCGGCAAACCCTTGCTATATTTACCCCAACTACAAAGCAAGCAAGGAGGGAAAAAAAAAGATACCAAATTCCAGAGAGGGACTTTGAACAATTCTATATACATTCAATCCCTCAGTTTCTGGTGGACTGTGTGATCTGGGAGAAAACTTGTCAGCCTAGCTTATCAAAGACTACTCCCAGAAAAGACCCTAGTTTGCTAGATGTCTTTGGAAGGAGAGCCTCCATCATTTCGTTCCAACTACTTATAGCAAACTAACAAGCATTATTTGCTAAGTACTTCTTAACCTGAAACAAAGTGTCTCCCTTTGTGAACAGGATTCCTCCAGAAGCCAGGGGAAAGGGCAACTGAAGGCAAAAACACCTCTACATGTGGCTCTGGACGCTTCTAATATCACAGTTCAGTCCACAGCCATGGCAGTTATAACGAGGAATGATTGGTAGTTTTAAATATTATGCAAAGATGTACAGAACACCATAGAGATCTTGCCCTTTGTTTAGCAATTCAACAAAAGGGGCCTTACACTGAAGGAAACACTTCAGATACCAATCTTAGACCAGACTACCTACTTACTCTTTAACAACAGCCTGCTGATTATCCTCTGAAGAAGAAACCCATGTTCTCTCAAAAAAGGCTTACACAATCACCCTGTGGCATCATCAAGACAGCAGGGTTGGCATAAAAGTTAAAAGTCACAACCCAGACAGCTGTGCAAGGGGAACTATGCGGAGCGAGTGGGAGCCAGAGCCCCGGTGTACCTGACCATGGTGATGGAGTATCTGACGGCTGAGATACTGGAGCTGGCTGGTAACGTCGCTCGGTATAACAAGAAAACCCGCATTATTCTTCGGCACTTGCAGCTGGCCGTGCGCAACGAAGAGGAGCTGAACAAGCTGCTGGGGGGCAGTCACCATTGTGCAGGGTGGGGTCCTGCCCAACATTCAGGGAGTGCTGTTGCCCAAAAAAACCAAGAGCCATAAAGCCAAGGGCAAGTGAGCACAGACACCAGACTAGAGCTGTCTTTGAACCCTATGCCATCTTTCCCTCTACCAGATTTGGACAGGAGTTATCCCTCATGGGTAAGGCTACGTTTTAGTCACGGGTATTTTTAGTAAAAGTCATGGACAGGTTACGGGCACTAAACAAAAGTTCACAGCCTATGACCTGTCCATGACTGTTACTATACCCCTAACTAAAACTTGGGCCAGGGGGCTGCCGGTGCTTGGGGAGGAGAGGGCAGGGGAGTGGCCTGGGAATCCCACTGGTCCTGGGGGGCGTGGGGGCAGGCGGTGGCACACAGCCTGGGACCCCAGCTGGTGTTGGGGGACAGGGACGGGCAGCAGCCCGGGACCCTCACTGGTGCTGGGGGAGGGGAGGCGGCGCAGCCTGGGAAGGTTGGCAGTGCTGGCAGGCTCTCTACCCAGCTCTGACCAGCATGTCCCTGCAACTCCTAGGGAGGTTCTTAGGCGGGGGCTCCATGCACTGCTCTCACCACAAGCGCCAGCTCTGCACCTCCTGTTAGCCAGGAACTGCAGCCAATGGGAGCTGCAGGGGCAGTGCCTGTGGGCAGTGCATGGAGTTTCCTGGCCCCTCCGCCTAGGAGCTGCAGGGACATGCCAATGGAAGCCGTGGAACCCCCACCCCACGTAAGCACCATCCTGCACCCCAGCCCCCTGCCCCAGCCTTAAGCCCCCTTTCCACACACCCAAACTTCAGCTGCTGGCCCAGGGGCTGCCCGGCACTTGGGCAGCGCCTGAGCGAGGAACGGCTGCTGCAGAAGTCATGGAGATCACGGAAAGTCACAGAATCTGTGACTTCCGTGACCTCAGTGATAGACACGCAGCCTTACTCATGGGTACTGTATTCACTTCCAGTCTCTGCCTCCTTCCCATCCCCATCAAACAAGACACCTTTATGTGGAATCAAGGTCTCATGTACGTATTGCCTCTGATCTCTCTAATACCCAGAGTGATATGGAAAGTCAGACAGGAAGTAGTTACGCTGATCCTGAAAGCCAGAATTGCCTTGGCCAGTTAGGAGCTAATGGCTCTCCTCCAAATGTTCACTCAGCCTTCAGCTTCAGGTTGTCCAGGCATAAAATTCACAGAATCATAGGACTGGAAGGGACCTCGAGAGGTCATCTAGTCCAGTCCTCTGCACTCATGGCAGCACTAAGTTTTATCTAGACCATTCCTGATAGGTGTTTGTCTAACCTGCTCTTAAAAATCTCCAATGAAGGAGATTCCACAATTTATTCCACTGCTTAACTACCCTGACAGTTAGGAAGTTTTTCCTGTTGTCCAACCTAAAGGAAGTTTTTCCTGTTGTCCAACCTAAGCCTCCCTTGCTGCAATTTAAGCCCGTTGCTTCTTGTCTTGTCCTCAGCAGTTAAGAAAAACAATTTTCCTCCCTCCTTCTTGTAACAACCTTTTATGTACTTGAAAACAGTTATCATGTCCCCTCTCAGTCTTCTCTTTTCCAGACTAAACAAACCCATTTTTTTCAATCTTCCCTCATAGGTCATGTTTTCTCGACCTTTAATCATTTTGTCGCTCTTCTCTGGATTCTCTCCATTTTGTCCACATCCCTCCTGAAATGTGGTGCCCAGAACTGGACACAATGCTCCAGTTGAATCATATATACTGTTCAGTCATATTTAGCTTGTGGTCCACTATGACCCCCAGATCCCTTTCCGCAGTACTCCTTCCTAGGCAGTCATTTCCCATTTTGTGTGTGTGCAACTGATTGTTCCTTCCTACATGGAGTACTTTGCATTTGTCATTATTGAATTTAATCCTATTTACTTCAGACCATTTTTCTAATTTGTCCATATCATTTTGAATTTTAATCCTATCCTCCAAAGCGCTTGCAACTCCTCCCAGCTTGGTAATGTCTGCAAACTTTATAAGTGTACTCTCTATGCCATTATCTAAATCATTGATGAAGATATTGAACAGAACCGGACCTAGTACTGATCCCTGCGGGACCCCACTCATTATGTCCTTCTATGCATAATATTGCAGAACAAAGATCAAATTCCTAATCCCAAACCCTGGAGGTAAGCTTGTTAAGTGCTACTCAGAGAGACTTCACTATAGATACAAGGAAAATCCAACTGGAAAATCAGGAAGTTCTCCACAAGAAAAACTTAGTCCTCAAAGTGGAAAAGATTTTCAGTTTAATCATGTCAAGACAACCTTAATCATTGGAGGCTCCTTTTCCTAAGATCCTTGATTACATCCTGCATCTTTGGACTCTCTGTCAGTTCCGTTTAAGTCCACCTTGCAGAGATTTTGGCACGCTACTCTCACATCCAGCCATACTCAGTTTTTTCCCACCCTACTGTAACCTGATTTTTAAAAGGATTGCTTCACACTTATGAATCAATTAGCGGGAGCCCATTCTATGTGGGATCTTAATGTTGCCCTTTCAGGTCTTATTCTTTCTAGATGGTGTCTAGACCTTATTCTCGTGACTGACTTTTTGGTCACCATTATGTCAGTCACAAGGGTCAGCGAACATAAGCTCTCCTCCTTGTTGGAATTCCCTCAGAGACCTCTTTCACTCAGCTTCCCAAGAACTCAATTCAACTCTGGACTTCATCACTCATGCATCTTTATTTAGCATACAGCAAAGCTACACTAAGTTAATCAGACTCAGACATAGGAGGTGGTTGCAGGGTACTTCACAGATCCAAAGTTACACAGAAACTCTCTTCCTTTTGTATACATTTGCACATCTCATTAAATTTACTGTACATTGCATCACATGTTTTAGGATTGGCTTGGTTACTTTGCAAGAACCAATTCCCATACAGCATCCTTAGTCTACACACTATCTATGTACCACTTTACCTCATCCTTTGCTTTCCTGACACATCTTGTCCATTTTTATATGTTCTTTGTAAATGGTTCCTTAGATGTTTCCTCTTATGTTAGCTAGCTCAGACATTCTGTCTCTTAGTATATTGACCCATTTACCTGTCTTAGTTAGCAAAAACATTGTTTTCAGCCTGCTGATCTATTTACTTGCCTAATCTTGTCTTGTAAGAAATGAGGCCTCTATGTTCAATTATTCATGTCAAGCCAGGCGTACAACACTCCTTACACAAATTACAACAGAGACCTCATTCCAAGTTTTATTCACAACATTGTTTCAGATTTTCACTTAAATTAATCTATTTATCTCTTCATTTTCTTTCCAAAACCAAAAATTGTGCTTCTAAAGAATGAGCCATTTCTTCCCAGGGAATATTTAAATTGATTATATTTAAATTTCAATATTTTATCACATGGTTAATAACACTCGTTCCTTCAAATATCAAAGCTTATTCCACTAGAACTCAGGCTGCCTCTGAGATCTGCAAGGCAGCCACTAGGAATAATCTCCTTGACCTGGCCACAAAATCAGATGACAGATTTGGACGGGTATTGTTAAAATGACAGTTTAGGTAGTGGCAGCTAGGTCTCCTTAGTAACTGAGGGGATGGCAGCTGCTTAAACAGATGTGAAGGTACTAGATAAATAATTATTAGTTTTTTTACATTTTCATTGCCAGTGTGTTAGTTTTTAAAAGAAAAATATTTTAGCATCTGACAATATTTGCAGCAAGTTAGTAAGAATTTCCAGATATGTAAGATAAATCTTGGCTAAACTTACTTGACTGACTCCCTTAAAAAGGACTCAGAGTTTTTTCTCCAAATCCAGTTGTGTAGTTTATTTTTACCTTCTATAGAAACAAAATCAGCTCTTCTCAAGTAGTGTCCCTATGGGTGCTCTACTGTAGGTGTGTTTGTGTTCCTGCCCTGCTGATTGGAGAACTTTGGTAGCTGTCTCCATTAGACCCATACACGTGCAGTCTCTCCTTGTGTTGCACCACAAAGCTAGCCAGCGCACGCAGGCTAACCTCCCTTAGTTCCTTCTCAACTGCCCCAGCTAGAGACAGAGGCATTAGCAGTCCATGAAGACTATTGTTTAATTTTACATACCTATATTTAGTCTCCTAGTTATAGTTCTAGTCTTAGTATTCTTCTCCTTCTCCTTATTTTACCCTTGGAAATAAAAACAACCCCTCACCCCAAACCTTTAATTTCTTTCCCACTTTTTCTCCCCATTGGGGACCCTTTTCCCCAACAGGATATGCCCATCCGCCAGGCTTCAAAAAATGCCTTACTTGTAAAGAGGCGATCCTAAGTGCAGCAAGTACTCAGTGTATTTGCTGCCTCAGGGAAGAGTGCTTATCATGGTGGGCCGCGTACCAAAGGTTGCCAATCCCTGGGCTACTGCTTGGTTCCAATACCTAGAAAGCTCCTGTTCAAGAGGTAGAAGAGGTTCTATTACACAGAAAGTCCTCAACATGACGTAACTTACCTGCAGTAATACTCCAGGTTACAGATTTGGTGCATGTCCCAATAAATCTCCCCAACATCCGCGAATCTTCCACATTATTCTTTGACCCTAAAAAAGTCAGGTCTATCTCTAAGCTCTTTTAGGGTCCGCCTAGAGGCTATAACAGCTTTCCACCAACCTGTAGAAGGGTACTCCGTGCTGTCACACCCAACCACTCAGAGGTTCCTCAAGGGTATAGAAAACTCTTCCCTCAACCTGTAATTGCCAGGATTACCTCTGGAGCCTTTTTTTAAAATCAGCATTACCTTAGCTACCCTCCAGTCATCTGGTAGAGGCTGATTTAAGTGATGGATTACATACCACAGTTAGTAGCTTTGCAATTTCATATTGGAGTTTCTTCAGAAAACTCTTGGGTGAATACCATCTAGTCCTTGTGACTGATTACTGTTTAATTTATCCATTTGTTCCAAAACCACCACTGTTGACACCTCAATCTTCAAACAGTTCCTCAGATTTGTCACCTAAAAAATGGCTCAGGTATGTAAAGACCAATGCAAAGAATTCATTTAGTTTCTCCCCTCAACATCCTTGTCTTCCTTGAGTGATCCTTTAGCACCTTCATTGTCCAGTGGCTCCACTGATTGTTTGGCAGGCTTCCTGCTTCTGATGTATTTTAAAAAAAAATTGCTGTTGGTTTTTGAGATTTTTGCTAGTTAATCTTCAAAATCTTTTTTCTAAAATGTATGTAAGTGTAATATTTCAAAAGTTATGTATCTATATTGAAAATTATAATCTTAAGGTAAGGCAGGCCACCAGGAGCGACGTGCCTTGGACAGGTTCTATCAGGCAAGGAGTAATAGAAACTTTTCTTTCTGTGTATTGTCTGCTTCACAATGGAAGCCTAGTTGTGTTGAGCCTGATGCTAATGAAGAGTCTGTGAAATCATGAGAGAAAATCTGTGCGAAAAAAATGAAACAACAAAGGGGTATCCTGTTTATGAGTAAAGACTTTTGGGGAATAACTGGGGCTTACTGAGGTACACCCTGGATTCTTCACTGAGGAATGAATTGTCAGTGTCTTCTGTCTTATGAAAGGAGGGTTATAGCCAACCTGGCTGGAAAATGCTGAGACGACCTTGGGTGAGCTAAACTTCATTAGACAGGAAAATATCTTGTTAATTAATCCTAGGCTGTAGAACGTGTGGTATGATTTTTTTTTAACAGGTAACCTGTTGTTTCCAATACTTTTACTTGTGACCTTCTCAAATCTATTTTTTGTTAAATACTCATATTTGTTTTCACTATAAACATATCTAAGTGCTGTGTGTTAAGAGGAGATGTGACCTAAGGTGTAACGGGTAAACTGTGGGTACTGTTCCTTTTAGGAACAGCAAATCTCTGAATTATCTGAGTGTCTATTGGACTAAGAGCTGGACAGTCCAGGGAAATGCTCAGAGGGCTCCGGTTTTGGAGAGTGCTTGTCACTAACCTGCAGAGGTTATAGTGGAGCCTGCATAGGCTAAGAAGGGAGTGCTTGCATTACCTGTGGCCAGTGGAGTCAGGGAGCTGATGCATGGCAGGCGTGCTGATGCAAGGCTTCCTCATGCTAAGAACAGGTGATAGTGAATTCGTTCATAACCCTGGGGGCTCCTGGGAAGCATCACAACAATCTTACTTCATTTTAATATATTTTGATCTAGTTGTGCTTTTATGATGTATTTCAGGAGAGAGCCCTCAGGGAAGAGAGTTATATATCTCAGTCTTCCAGCTTTACTCAACTTCTCAAAGTGAAAGACCAAGAAGAGCATCTGAAAAATGAGATCAAGATGCACCAAGAGCTCTTGCAGCAGGAAAAAAAAAACTTGCAGGAACTTACGGAAAAGGTTGTCTGTGACTACACTGACTTTCTAAATGTATCTTCATTGTTCGCCTAAAGATAAGGAATCATATTCTTTTCTATTAGATTCATTTGTTAAGAAGAGGTATACTCCACTTTGTGCTAACAGGACATGATCCAGCTCCCATTGAAGTCAACAGGAGTCTCTTCATTTATTTCAATGGGAAATGGAACAGATCCATAGTGCTCTGCCTTACTAATTGAAGGAAGGCCTAGTGGTAAGATTTATTTTTTCCATTTATGGTACTGCCCACCCAGCACCATGAATCAAAAGTGTACTGGTTCATTCTGTGTGGAGCTATTTTATTTATTATTCAGACATCACGGGCCTCCAGAACCCATGACTCCAGACTCTCTCTTATGATCTGAAGTTGAGTCATTTCTTCATGGCTGACTTTGCCATTCTGAAGTCACTGTGTTTTATCCCAGTTTTCCTGTGACTCCTGCTATATGCAGCTGCCATCACAACACTTTCCACTTTTCAGAAAGACAGATTATGCAGACATCTCCAGGGGTGCTGTCACTGGCTTTTTGTTCAGCCAGTTTGGGGGATTTGCCTTGAAGTAATAGCACCCTTTCTTTTTTTTCCCCTCAGATGTTGGTGTTCTTATGTGATCACATAATAAGTCATTAATACAAAGTAACCAAGTCCCTGCATTGAATCTTCTTTCTAGCTCTGAATTTTCATTGATTATAGCTAAGGCTACATTTTAATCATGGGTATTTTTAGTACAAGTCATGGATGGGTCATGCTCAGTAAACAGAAATTTACAGCCTGTGACCTGTCCATGACTTTTACTATATACCCCTAACTTAACCTGGGGCTGGGGGACTGCGGGTGCTCTGAGGAGGCGGGCTGGGGGGCACAGCCTAGGACCCCCGCCGGTGCTGGGGAGGGAGGGTTGGCGGGGCTGGCAGGCTCCCTACTTGGCTCAAACCGGCATGAACCTGCAGCTCGTAGGGGGAGGGGTGTCCAGGGGGCTCTATGCGCTGCTTCTGCCACAAGCATCGGCTCCACAGCTCCCATTGTCCAGGAACTGCCAATGGGAGCTGCAGGGGTGGCTCCTGCAGGCATGGGCAGTGCACGGAGCCTCCTGACCCTTCCACCTAGGAGCTGCAAGGACATGTTGGTGGGAAACCCCCCCCAAGTAAGCGCTACCCTGTACCCTAACCCCACACCCCAGCCCTGAGCCCCTTCCCACATACCCAAATTGCTGCTGCTGACCCAGGAGCTGCCCGGCTCAGGCAGCCCCTGGACCAGCACCGGCTGCTGCAGAAGTGAAGGAGGTCACAGAATCCATGACTTCCGTGACACACACAGCCTTAGTTATAGCTCTTGAAGAAAATCAGTGTTGATTTATTATTGGTGCAGCTAATGGCATTATGAGAACTGCTCCCTGCTATAATGAGGGTAACAACAAATACCACTTCTAAGGAAGCTTTGAATATAACTTAAAAAGTCTTTAGTCCTTTTGATATATTACTATTATTATTATCATAGTACCTAGTCATAGACCAAGTCCCCATTGTGCTAGGTACTGTACAAACACAAAATAAAAAGGAGGTATAGCAGCTCTCTGGGGACCCTAAGGGTATGTCTACACAGTTGCTGGGAGCAAGTCTTGCAGCCTGGGTTGACAGTCTCATGCTAGAGGGGCTCAAGTGAGCATACTAAAAATAGCTGCATTGATATTGCTTTGACATTCAAGCTTGAGCTCAGGCTCTGAAGCCCACATCCCTCCCTAGGCTTCAGAGTCAGTGCTCCAGCATGAGCTGGAACGTCTATCTGCATTGCTATTTTTAGCATGGTAGTGTGGCTCCTCTAGCACAAGTGTGTAGACTCAGACTGCAAGATTTGCTCCCAGCAGTTATGTAGGCAGCCCCTAAGTGTCTCAGCTGGATACCCTGCAGCAAGTTGTGTGAGCACAGAAATAGAGCTCTGATAACTGGCTAAACTGGTCCTGAGTTTGGTAATTAGTTGGCAAATAAACCTACTACTGCAAAGTAATTGTCATGTATAAAACCAAGCTGGAATGGGAAAATAGTTCTGGATTCTCACGCCCCAGTCCAGCAGAACACAGACTTGGCACGGAGATGATGGGTTTTTTTGGTAAAGAGGTTGTAAGCTGTAGTTAGTTTAACATTCTGTTTAATTTGTAGTTCACCATAAACAGTGCTCCTAAAAGGTGGTCACAGACTGAAAGTAACATTTGCTGATTCTGGCTGCATGTTGGTAGGTGCATAATGAGAAAAACGATGTCTTTAGGCCTCAGAAGTGAGGAAGACCAGACTTTGATTGCAGATGGCTGATTCCAGAGAGCGATCCCAAGCTCAGAAATCAGTATCACTCATTACTTTGGAAATTGATTTTTTTTTTAGATAAACAAACTATGGAAGTAGTGTAATCCCAAGTGTTCCAAAAGCTTACATAACAGGAAGCATTTCTGTAAGCATTCACTTGTATTTGAAATTGAAAAATATTCCAGCTTGTGTGTGCTTGTGCGTGTACATAGTTAGCATACATATACATTTTTGTCTTTTATGATCTTGATCCTGGCTTGTTCTTCTCACAGATTCATATTTTGGAACAAGGAAGCCCATCTCTTGACTTAAATGTAGCAACAATATTTAGTCGAATAGCTGAAATGAAGGGTATGCTGGACAAAGAGGAACAGGATAATATTGAACTACAAAGAGATAAAGCTTTGTTGGTAGATCTTGTATCTAGTTTACAAAACCAGGTAAATTGCTTTATCTGATCTATATGATGAAATCAGGAACCTTAAAATAAACATAGGGCCCAATCTAACTTTCACTGAAGTGAGTAGTAGACTGATGAACTGATTCAGTGCATTCCCACTGCCCCGATAGGTAGGCCCTACTAAATTCGTGGCCATGAAAAACGCATCGAGGACCATGAAATCTGTTGTTTTGTGTGCTTTTACCCTATATTATACAGATTTCACAGAGATGACCTGAATTTCTCAAACTGGGGGCCCTGATCCAAAAGAGAGTTGTAGGGGGGTCACAAGGTTATTTTTGGGGGGTTGCACTATTGCCACCCTTACTTCTGCACTGCCCTCAGACTTGGGTGGCTGGAGAATGGCAGCTGTTGGTCGGATGCCCAGCTCTAAAGGCAGTGCCCCACCAGCAGTAGCAATGCAGATATTAGGGTGGCAATACTATACTATGCCATCCTTACTTCTGCACTGCCTTGAGAGCTGGATGGCCGCAGAGTGGTGGCTGCTGAGGACCCAGCTCCAGAGGCAGTGCAGAAGGGTGGCAACTGGAAGTGCTAATAAATAAATACAACTATGACATCGTTGGAATCACTGAAACTTGGTGGGATAATACACATGATTGGAATGTTGGTGTGGATGGGAACAGCTTGTTCAGGAAGGATAGATGGGAAAAAGGGAGGAAGTGTTGCCTTATATATTAAAAATGTACACACTTGGATTGAGGTGGTGATGGACATAGGAGACGGAAGTGTTGAGAGTCTCTGGGTTAGGCTAAAAGGGGTAAAAAACAAGGGTGATGTCGTACTAGGAGTCTACTACAGGCCACCTGACCAGGTGGAAGAGGTGGATGAGGCTTTTTTTAAACAACTAACAAAATCATCCAAAGCCCAAGATTTGGTGGTGATGGGGGACTTCAACTATCCAGATATATGTTGGGAAAATAACACCGCGAGGCACAGACTATCCAATAAGTTCTTGGACTGCATTGCAGACAACTTTTTATTTCAGAAAGTTGAAAAAGCTACTAGGGGGGAAGCTGTTCTAGACTTGATTTTAACAAATAGGGAGGAACTCATTGAGAATTTGAAAGTAGAAGGCAGCTTGGGTGAAAGTGATCATGAAATCATAGAGTTTGCAATTCTAAGGAAGGATAGACGGGAGTACAGCAAAACAGAGACAATGGATTTCAGGAAGGCAGATTTTGGTAAGCTCAGAGAGCTGATAGGTAAGGTCCCATGGGAATCAAGACTGAGGGGAAAAACAACTGAGGAGAGTTGGCAGTTTTTCAAAGGGACACTACTAAGGGCCTAAAAGCAAGCTATTCCGCTGGGTAGGAAAGATAGAAAATGTGGCAAAAGACCACCTTGGCTTAACCATGAGATCTTGTGTGACCTACAAAATAAAAAGGAGTCATATAAAAAATGGAAACTAGGTCAGATTACGAAGGATGAATATAAGCAAACAACACAGGAATGCAGAGGCAAGATTAGAAAGGCAAAGGCACAAAATGAGCTCAAACTAGCTATGGGAATAAAGGGAAACAAGAAGACTTTTTATCAATACATTAGAAGCAAGAGGAAGACCAAGGACAGGGTAGGCCCACTGTTCAGTGAGGAGGGAGATACAGTAACAGGAAACCTGGAAATGGCAGAGATGCTTAATGACTTCTTTGTTTCTGTCTTTGAGAAGTCTGAAGGAATGTCTAACATCGTGAATGCTTATGGGAACGGGGTAGGTTTAGAAGATAAAATAAAGAAAAAACAAGTAAAAAATCCCTTAGAAAAGTTAGATGCCTGCAAGTCACCAGGGCCTGATGAAATGCATCCTAGAATACTCAGGGGGCTAATAGAAGAGGTATCTGAGCCTCTAGCTATTATCTTTGGAAAATCATGGGAGAAGGGAGAGATTCCAGAAGACTGGAGAAGGGCAAATATAGTGCCCATCTATAAAAAGGGAAATAAAAACAACCCAGGAAACTACAGACCAGTTAGTTTAACTTCTGTGCCAGGGAAGATAATGGAGCAAGTAATTAAGGAAATCATCTGCAAACACTTGGAAGGTGGTAAGGTGATAGGGAATAGCCAGCATGGATTTGTAAAGAACAAATCATGTCAAACTAATCTGATAGCGTTCTTTGATAGGATAACGAGCCTTGTGGATAAGGGAGAAGCGGTGGATGTGGTATACCTGGACTTTAGTAAGGCATTTGATATGGTCTTGCATGATATTCTTATCAATAAACTAGGCAAATACAGTTTAGGTGGGGCTACTATAAGGTGGGTGCATAACTGGCTGGATAACCGTACTCAGAGAGTAGTTATTAATGGTTCCCAATCCTGCTGGAAAGGTATAACAAGTGGGGTTCCGCAGGGGTCTGTTTTGGGACCGACTCTGTTCAGTATCTTCATCAACAACTTAGATGTTAGCATAGAAGGTACGCTTATTAAGTTTGCAGATGATACCAAACTAGGAGGGATTGCAACTGCTTTGGAGGATAGGGTCATAATTCAAAATGATCTGGACAAATTGGAGAAATGGTCTGAGGTAAACCAGATGAAGTTTAATAAAGACAAATGCAAAGTGCTCCAGTTAGGAAGGAACAATCAGTTTCACATACACAGAACGGGAAGAGACTGTCTAGGAGGGAGTACAGCGGAAAGGGATCTAGGGGTTATAGTGGACCACAAGCTAAATATGAGTCAACAGTGTGATGTTGTGGCAAAAAAAGCAAATGTGATTCTGGGATGCATTAACAGGTGTGTTGTGAGCAAGACACGAGAAGTCATTCTTCCGCTCTACTCTGCGCTGGTTAGCCCTCAACTGGAGTATTGTGTCCAGTTCTGGGCACCACATTTCAAGAAAGATGTGGAGAAATTGGAGAGGGTCCAGAGAAGAGCAAGAATGATTAAAGGTCTTGAGAACATGACCTACGAAGGAAAGCTGAAAGAATTGGGTTTGTTTAGTTTAGAAAAGAGAGGACAGAGAGGGGACATGATAGCAGTTTTCAGGTATCTAAAAGGGTGTCATCAGGAGGAGGGAGAAAACTTGTTCACCTTAGCCTCTAATGATAGAACAAGAAGCAATGGGCTTAAACTTGCAGCAAGGGAAGATTTAGGTTGGACATTAGGAAAAAGTTCCTAACTGTCAGGGTAGCTTAAACACTGGAATAGATTTCCTAGGAGAGTTGTAGAATCTCCATCTCTGGAGATATTTAAGAGTAGGTTAGATAGATGTCTATTAGGGATGGTCTAGACAGTATTTGGTCCTGCCATGACGGCAGGGGACTGGACTCAATGACCTCTCGAGGTCCCTTCCAGTCCTAGAGTCTATGAATCTATGAAACACATACCATACCATCCTTACTTCTGCACTGCTGCTGGTGGTGGCTCAACCTTCAGAGCTGGGCTCCCGGCCAGCAGCCACTGCTCTCGAGCTTCCCAGCTCTGAAGGCAGCGCTGCCACCATCAGCAGCGCAGAAGTAAGGGTAGCAGTAGTGCAACCCCCACCTACGTAACCTTGTGACCCTCCCCCCAACACACAACTCCTTTTTGGCTCAGGACCCCTACAAATTACAACACTGAAATTTCAGATTTTAATAGCTGAAATAATAAAATTTACTATTATTAAAATCCTATGCCAGTGAAATCGATAAAAATGGACAGTGAATTTGGTAGGACCCTACTGGTAGGGCTTCTGGAAAGCCCCTGGCAGAGGTTCACACTTTCCCCCTCACTAAAACTTCAAATTAGGATGAAGTTGAAAGCCCTACTTTCCCTTTTCCTGAGGGAAATCCCCCCTAAATTCAGAATATGGTAAATCTATCCTTTAGTATTATAATTGCATCCATTACATCAACTACTCTGTGACTGTTGTCTGTTGTAATTTGTAACATAGACATTTCCTAGGAACATGTGTTTCTTTATTTTTCAGAACTGTACTAAACACCAGATATACTTTGGATACAAAAATAAACAGCAAAAGAACTTAGAAAAAGTGAAAATGAAAACTACATTGAGTCTTTTATTCTCATTTTGAATAGTCCACTGAATATGAATGAAAGGGAGTAAATTATAAGTGTGCCCTAAAGTATAACTTAATATTTTCCCAATCTCCTATTGGGAAAAAAGTAATCAAAGCATGACCTTGGCATTTCCAGCCAAAATATGTGACTAAAGATATGTCTACACAACGAAAAAAAAAGAAAAATCACAGCTAGCCCGGGCTCAGGCTGTGGGGGTTTCACATTGCTGTATAGACTTCTGGCTCGGGCTGGAGCCTGAGCTCTCGGACACTCCCATCCTACAGGGTCTTAGAGCCTCGGCTCCAGCCCGAGCCCAGAGGCCTAGACAGCAATGAAACAGCCCCACAGCCCAAGCTTCATGAGCCTGAGTCAACATGCACGGACCAGCCACGGGTTTTTCTTTGCTGTGTAGACATACCCTTGGAGTCTCTTGTCCCCCTGTTGGTGGTAAATCTAATTTTTGGCAATCCTAACAGGAGTTAAGGCTCATCTACATTCATTGTTGACTGCCATTTTGCTCATGCAGTCTCTTCATGCCTATGCTGCAGCTTCATCCTGGTATGTGATCTTTCAGCCCAGGGGACTGACAATCAGTGCTGATATTTTATTGCCATCCTTAGCGCTGTGTTGTGAACCATGCATCGCAATCCCTCAGTATTAACTGTGGGAAGTTAATGGGATTTAAGGGTACTCAGCATCCTGTAGAATCTTGCCCTTAATCTCTCTGCAGAATGGATTTAAGGTTGATCACAAATGACAAACAAACAGAGAACCACGTAAGGCTCTCACTAAACCAAACGGTGTCATTTTAGTATATATATCATCAGAAAAATAGCCTGTGAAATGTACTAAATATCTCCAACAAAATTGAATCATTGTCTTTGATTACTCTGTGTTTTAAAAACAGAGCAATCTCAACTGCGTACATAGCTATCCAATAACTCATAAGACTTTAAAAATCTTAACTCACTTGCTTTTGGTTTTGTTTTGTCTGGCCTCCTTTTTCAGCTGACAATATTTTCCCCATTACAGCTTGTTGGGAGGGACAATGAACTCTCACAAACATCTACTAAGATGCTGCAGCTTGATCAGGATATTTCAGCACTGAAAACAAAGCATGTGCTACGTCAGTCTCTTCAGTCAGAAAAATGGCAGGAAATCTCCAAAATGGCAAGCTCAATGAGGAAACTTACCAAATCAATGACAGATGTAGCTGATAGCATGGGGAAATATTAGGCTGGGTGATGCAATTAGAGGTACTATGCTGTAGATGGAAAATTAATCCTTTAAGTACATCATGACTTTAATTTCAGTGGGCTATTCATCTTTATGATCACTTTTGTTTTTAACAAAATTGATTTCAGAGATTTAAAATGCTATGAAAATACTTGTAATGGAGCAGTTTCTTTTTCACTCTACCACATAGACATGAGATTGTCTTCATGAAGCCAATAAACAGTATTGATTTGGTTCCTTAAATGTATTTGAAATCTAGTAAGTGTAGATCTAGCTTTCGTGATTGCCAAATATTGTAATTTTGGTCAGTAAAATGTTACTCTGTTTCTCTTTATACAGTAATGACTACGTTTTCTTGTGTGAAAAAATGAGTGATACGTGAGTGAAAAAGATTTCATCCATAATAGGACTTCATAAAAATATGAATAAAATAACCTATTTTTCAGCAGATTTAATGGATTTAGATGCATAATTCCCATTAAATTTAATCCATATCTCTTAGACAGCTTTGAAAATCTTATCCTATATTTTTTAAAAAGCAAATGTACTAATTGTGCTCTATTCAGTGAAACAGTTATATATAGAGAGGGGTTGCTCTGCTGTTTCACACATTTTTAACTATATCCTGCCATTAGTGTGTTTTGAAATTTTTAATCCAAAATATCTATTTACTTAGATTAGAGAGACAAAGTGGGTGAGGTAATAGCTTTTACTGGACCAACTTCTGTTGGTGAGAGAGACAAGCTTTCGAGCTTACACAGAGCTCCTCTTCAGGTCCTGAGATATTACCTCACCCACCTTCTCTCTAATATCCTAGGATCGACACAGCTACACCACTACTGCATATTGACTTAAATAGTACTTCTGTGCAGAGATCTACTTTTGGAAGAATGTTTCCTTGTTTGAAAAGATATGAAACACTGCAATCAATTTTTCTCACATTCAGCATACTGCTGTCACCCTTGCATAAGTAGTAAACTCTTCTGTGCAGTCAAAAGAGATGTACTAATCATAAATGGGGCTGGCTTGCCGGAAAAAATCTATTCATATTTTACAATCATTCAAATTCAAAAGCAGCAGCCTAAGCATATTAAAAGGAACGTTTTTTTTCAAATGTATATAAATTAAGGCTGCCTTGGGTAGATCTGGCACTTTCAAGTTTTGTCTTCAAAAAACAAAGTTGAGCTGTAATATGAAATCTGTACTTTGCTATGTTCTAAAATATTTTCCAATAAACAATCATTTTTCTTACTTATAAATGTTCATTTTAGACTATCTATAATCATTTTCATTTAGTGCCATTATTTTTTCTTAAAACTAACATGTTACATGTTGTTGTTAGGTCCACAAATAAGGGTCCAAAACGTTCTTTACCTCCTATTACCTTATTTCTCTGTTAGCTTTACTCTCTCATTTTAGCCTCCAACAAGTCTGGCCTGCAGTGTGCTGAGTGCTAGAGCTGGGCTGAATAACAGATTTTTCAGTTTGCTGGCAATTCCAAAATGCATAAAAAACTTGTTTCAGGTTGACCCAAAGCACAATATTTTTGTTTCAATTCCTTATTTTATATTTTGGCAAACCAAAAAGTAAAAAAATTCATTTCAGGTTAAACAAAATGCTTTGACCTGAAACATATGTTTAGATTTTGAGCATTTTTAAACACTTTAATATGTTAAAATACAATTGAAGGAAATTTCAAAATTGCAAAGTGTTTCGGTGTCACCAAATCTACTTCCCCCCCCCCCCATTGCGCAGTTCTGAGTGCCCTCAACTCCCATCGTGCTCAGGTGATGTTCACAATAAGGAACAGTCTCTATCTAACAAATGTATATATAAGAAAGAGGCAACACCTAATTTCATTATTTTCTAGTGTCACATTAATTACGAAGAAACAAGAAACAAGATTACCCTGTATACTGGAGTCAGAAAATATTCTGGCATTAGCATAAACTGAAGCAAATGTGCAGTCTGCCTCAAACTATGTACTAACAATCTCCATTCTTGAATACACTCGCACTTAAATGGGCCCTAGCTACCATTTTACACTAGAGCGTATAGGTACACAGAGTGGTGTCCTGACCAACTTTCCATTTTTAGTTAAGATGCTAAATTTGGGTACTCAGCAGAGGCTAGTGTACAGCATAACATCAGAGAGAAAAGAAGCTGTGGTTTTGTTAAATAGGTGTGGTGATTGGATACTGTTTTATAGACATTGCAATAGCTCCACTAAGGAGGAGACTAGATTAGGAGAGTGGCTTTGTCAACAGGCACTGGAAGGAGAATGACTTTCTCTTTGCTCTGAGCTATTTTACTGGCTACTCATCACAACTGAAATAAATGCAATGTAAAGGGGTTACTTTTTTGATATACACAGTGCATAACTATTGAAAGGTGGGATGGGAAATTAGTGTTTCCAAACATAGTTTACTAAATGTAGAATAGAAATTGAAGACCAAGCTAATCTAGGCCATCCCCTGCCACTACAGAATTTTACCAACACACTATGAATGCATTGTTCTGCCTTAGTTTTAAAGTGTACACGTGATGGGACTTTCACCATTTTCTATAAGAAATAAACTACATTTGAAAACAGTATTAATAATAGTTCACTAATGTAGGTTTCCCTCAGACCCATCTTGAACAAGCCTGGGGGAGCTGATCTGGATGGAGCCTAACAGAGTTCCCATCCTTGTGACTAGTACTTGACTCCTAGCCTTGCAGTTTTCTTCAGAAATTGTTTTGAACACAATTTGACCCTGTACGCACCAGCCATCTAACAGTGTTCAAGATCAGTGTAGTGGAAATTATGTGTAACCCCATTTAATTAACATTTTCTAAAAGTGAAATGAAATAGGCCTTTTCACACAACTGAAGGAGTTCTATTTGAAAAATGTTTTCTTAGTATTCAGTCTAAATTTTCTGTTTAATTTTATTGTATACCTATTTTTAAACTTTATACTGTACATGTATTCTTCCATCTTAGTGAGCAATACTAGAAATGAGGAGCTTTTGAAAGCCCCACTCCTGCAAAACCATAAGATTTAACATTATGTATAGCTTACATGGGACAGCTCATGTGCATAAATATTTTCAGGATTAGGGCCTAAATCTGTGATCGCTGACTAACTTCTGTGTTCTAGACTGGATGCCTATTGGCATATTTTATATGTTTAATTTCAATAATTTGGTCCTAAAGAGTCATTGGCAACTTAAAAAAAAAGTGCTTTTTTTCTTCTTATTGTTACTTTTAGCACATAAAATGACTATAACTGATAGAAATGTGTTCCTTTTTCATTTTGTTCACTTTGTGCATTTAATAGCACTGCATATCATCACTTGCATTGTTTTCACTACAGTCATTTCCCTCTGTGGTTTGTGTGAGTCTTTCACATAGCAATAAGAGAGAGAACTTAAAAAAAACCTACGATTGTAAAACAACCCAAGCTGACAGTGACACTCAGTAAAGTGTCATACATTATATTACATTTTAAGGAACATCATGAGATTTTGAAAATGTTGCCATCAAATGCCTAAGTGACTTATGAAAATGGAACTTATGTTCCTAGGTCACTTAGGGTGCAGATCCTCAAAAGTAGTTGGGCACCTAACTTCCATGGGAACTTCCATGTGACCTGAGTACCTTTGAGGATCTGGGCCTTATGCTCCTAAATCCTACTGAAAATGTTTCAGTGATTTAGAAGTATAAGTCCCATTTTCAAAAGTGACATAAATCCATGCTGCCACATTTTAAAAGTGCCTAAAAAGAGAGAGACATGTGCCTAGTGGGATTTTCAAAAGCCCATTTTCATTGTGGGAGTTAGGAGTCAAATTTTCAAAAGTGCAAAAGGTACTTAAGAACATAAGTCCCATTTTTAAATGTGCCTGGGGACCTAACTATTTTTTGTAAATAATTCCAGGTACATCCACCTCTAAGTCCCCTGCCCTGCTAGTTAATCAGATTTTCTTTAAAAGAGGAAAATCTATTCCCTGTTGCTGAGTGAAAGACTGGGAAACTGACTATGTGAGGAGTATAATCAAATAGGCGGGAGGGAGGAACAGCAATGTATTCCTCTAATCTTTTTCAGTTACAGCCATTTTAGGTGTTACTTGTAACAATAATAAATAAATAAAATCCTACAGGAGTGATTTATAAATTGGTACTATCTCTGTAACACATTCATTAAGAAATCTTAGAATTCATGTATCAGAGGGGTAGCCCTGTTAGTCTGGATCTGTAAAAGCAGCAAAGAGTCCTGTGGCATCTCTTAGTCTATAAGGTGCCACAGGACTCTTTGTTTCTTAGAATTCATGTTCAGTATGTCATTAAACAAAGATATGTCCTTTAGGTGGCTTAAAATAGATTGAGAAAGCAGGTCCCATGCCAGCTCTGCTCCCTGCACAGGTCCCTTGTCAGCAGATGGAAGACTTCTGTACAGAAACACTCTTCTGATTTTTTTTAATCCAGGGCTTCCCAACTGTTCCCACTCAAGGCCGGAGTGACACCCCCATGGTGCAAGCACCTGTGGGGCAGGGATGGCGGCGAGGCCGGGCTGCCCGTTCTAGGTGAGCAGCACGTCGGCTCGCTCCCTTCTCTACTAGGCTCTGGCCGCCAGGGGGCGTGCGGCTGCGGCTCCTGGACTCCCTGGGAGGAGGCGGGGGCAGCGGGGAAAGAGGTAACTAGAGGCCGCTCGCGGCGGCTACCGCAGCAGCGCTGAGCACTTCAGTGCAGGTGGGTGCCAGGCAGCCGCTCCTTCTCAACCTCGTCCCGGCCTTACCGTCTCCTGGACGATGGAGGCGCAGCAGGCACAAGGTTAGTCCCTGGGCGGGCAGCAGCGTCCGCAGGTGGCGAGCTTTGGGGGCTGTTCTGGGGAGTCGCTTTGTATTTTGCTCTCTTCACTTTTCCCTCCTGGCGCGGGTCCAGGCTGCAGAGGGGGGAACTTTCATTCCCGGGGACCCAGGGACATGCAGCTCAGCCTTGGGGGCTCTTTTTGAATAAGGGATGCTCCTTAGATTGTGGAGATTATACAGCCTCTCTGTCCCCACCCCTGCAAACAAACCGACAAACCTCCTCCCTGCAACTAAAGCAACTTTGAGTGAGCACCTGAGGCCCGCTAAGGGAGGTTATTTCTGGTGTGTTTGTGTTTCTTTTCTTGGGGGAGAGGGCCCTCATTGTGCCCCCCTTAACCCAACACTACAGGTTGAATGTAGAAATAGTTTTGAGTTGGTTTAAAACAGAATTGCAGAGATTTGGGTTGATTTATGTGAGGGGAAGGAAACCAGGGAAATGAGACTCTCCTAAAGCACTGACTCTGTTCCCTCTCTTCTCAGTGTTAAAGACCTTTCTATACAAGAAATGTGTTTTTGTTTTTCTTTCCTTCTCGCTATAATCCTTCTGTATTATCCTATACTGTACTAAATATATTAGAACATGCTACTTACCTTGCTCTGCAGCTTCCAGACCGTTGTGTGGCTTCCTTTATTCCTTCCCCCAATCTGTTTCACAATTAAATCATTTGTACTTTAGTCTGTCTCTTATTAATCTGTTCACTGGAACTTTAAAGGTAAATCAAACCATGTTAGCCAAAATACAAAGCACATCCATATTTTCTGTGTTTGGGGGATGGTGAATGAAGCCTATCTGTTGAATAATTAAAGATTTTATTTACCTCTTAGAGATTAAACAGTTCTCAAAGTAAATTGTGGGCTATTGTGTCACTAATGACATGCTTGTTTAAAAGCATCCCTGGGGTGGTGGGGGTATTGCATCTCTCTCTCCAAGGCTTTGTAGGGATTCCTGTATAACAGGATCCAGAATGTAGAGGGTGTCCTGATAGCTCCTTGAAAAAAATCTCTCTCTCCATCTTCATGTGTTCTGGTTCCAGATCTGTTTCTTCTGGGATCACCATTTTACAGTCTTGCAACTCTAATTTCTGCTTTTTCTTTCACTACTTCTGTGCATCCCCATAGATACAGTAAATGTAGTACAGCAGCATATTACCAGAGACCTTTTAAAAAGCAAAGCACTATGTTTATTTAAAACTTTATATATAAAAAAAATCCTCTGTTTAAACTAGAGCTGTCTCGTTCACAGTTCACTTCTTTCTGAGCTTTCTCCACATAGAGAAATTATAATCCTGATCTTGTGACAATACCAGTGCATGTGTGAGTTGCACACAATAGGCCAGATCATGCTATTGGTTTTTAAACAGAGCTCTTGTGAGGAGTTCCGTTTAAAAACTGATCGCATAATATGTCCCAAGATATTTTTGTTAGGTTTTTATTTATACAGTTTTAGTTAGTGTTAGTTAATAAATAATCTTACTGGTAGTATTTAATTGTATTAATTATCTCAAGATCCAGTTATATAAAGTATAATTTACACTGGATGAAATTCATCACTATGCAGAAAGTTTATTTTGAAGGCTTATGCAGGATTTAAAAGGTGCCTGGGGCCAGCATAAGGCCTTCTGCACAGGGTTGAATTTTACTCACCACCTAACTCCCATTGGCTTTTTTGGGAGTTGTGGACTCTCTGCATGTGGCAGGGCAGGGCTCTTGAAACACGAGGGCGAGTACACCTCTACCTTGATATAACACGACTGATATAACATGAATTTGGATATAACATGGTAAAGCAGTGCTCGGGGGGGCGGGGCTTTGCGCTCCGGCAGATCAAAGCAAGTTCGATATAACATGGTTTCCCCTATAACATGGTAAGATTTTTTGGCTCCCAAGGACAGCGTTATATTGGGGTAGAGGTGTATTATCATTTTGCTGAGAGTGGCATGTTTAGAAAACATGATTTAATGGGGGTGGACAGAGAAACGGAAGGATGAAATTTTACTGAAGTAAATATAGGCTGCATTGATACTTACCAGAATTATATTAAACAAGTGTCCCAAAGGAAGGCAAAATGTTGGTTGTGAACAGGATTGTATGTATTTTCTTGAAGTAACATAATGGGGAATTTGGCCTCTGTTTAGTTTTTAAAGCAAAGAGTAAAATGTCATTGTAGATACATGTTTGGTGCCTGCTGAGGAGCAGGAATTCTCAAATAAAAGCATGTTCTGTCAGCTGCTATTACAGAAAGCTGATTAACGAAATTAATGGATTTATATAGCTCAGCTCCTGGACTTTTCTAATGCTTTACATTGAGGCTGCCATGTAATGTAGTTTATTTTGGATCCCTGTTTCCTAAATGTATCTTTCCAAATACCATGTTAGGTGATCCTGTTCTTCAAAGAGCTTGATATGACAGCATTACTTATTCTTTTCCTGCTTTGCAGGATTTGTGTAAACTGTCCAATTTGTCAATTACACAGTGAACTGTTTTCTCTCTAATTAATAAGATTATGTTCATGGGACAGTTTAAAAAGTCAGCGCAATCATATGTATTGCTAAAGTATATTTCAGCCAGCAGCTCTTCGTAGCATCCCCCTGCTGCCTTTGCTGCCACAGAGGAGACTGTCCTTGTCAAACTGGCCTTTTACTATGCCCATTAGTAGTGTGAATGCATGTTGGGTATGGAGATTATATCAAGCCACTTCATGTTGCTTAGTTTTGTTCTGTTCATGATTCATTTTTAGCCCTGAGTTTCGTCTGGGTCTTAGTGCACAGATACCTTTTTCATAACCAGAATATAAAATGCATTGCAGTTAGTTAATCAGAAAACAAACAGGTGTGGGATGCCCCAAGATTTTTAGGTTATATTTTTCCACTGTTTTCTCACTTGTATCTTTTGTGTCTCATTCTCCCTCAGGACAGTGGCCACGGTGTTAACATCACTGGAAGATGTATTTTTTTTAATGTGCAAATAGGTCCCATGCTAAAGCTTCATGGGACTCATATCTGGAAATCTTTTATTCTGAGATCTCCCTCCTCTCTGTCTGACCTAACTCTGAACCCTCATTACTGCAGTTATAGACTTCAGTCTAATCAGCAGCAGAGAGAACTGAACCTCCATGCTTTTAGCACAGTGAGATTCAATTAAAGACACTTAAATACTGGCCAGAAAACTGAGTATTTTTGGTTATATTTTCTTCTGTAATTTTTCAGAACGTTGCTACTACTTTGCTAGTTACTTGCTATAGCTGTTTACTTTGAATTCAATGGATTTTTCAAAGTAATCTGATTAATCAGATCAACATGCACTGCTGGGGGGGACTACATTCTGACTGAAAGAAAAATAAATGCTAAAAATTTGCAAGCACTCACAAATGCCCCACTATTTAACAACTTTCAGGAAATTAAATGACTCTTCACCTGTTTCAAAAATTTGTGCCATTTTATGTTGCCACAGTGTAGGGTGACATAAGTCTGTAAAATGTGCAATAAGTCAAGAAATACATACATAGCCCTCTTCTCCCTCCACCCCCCCCATCCATGTGTATTAATATAAAATGTAGCAGGGAAAAGGGAGTTGGCCACCATCTTCAGTCTACCTGTAAATCTGTTATTTGCAGACTCTCTAAATTAAATTCAGACTTTCATGAAAATTCACAATGCCCATCAAAACTTCAAAAAGCCTTGTTGTTAATAATTATTTGCATTTTGGTAGTCCCTGGTAGCCTCAGCTATGCTCAGGACTCTTATTTCATTAGGCACTGTATGAACACGTAAATTAGTAAAACAGTCTGTGCCCCAAAAGACCTTACAAACTAAATCCCTAATCCCATGCTTATCTTTAAGCGCTAAAGAAGTACCATTGACTTAACTTGTGTGCTTAAAGTTATCTCATTTAAGCACACACAAGCATTTTCAGGATTGGGGCCAAGACAAGACAATGAGAGGGAGGATGGGAGAAATTATTATTAAAATACATAATTAGATCCTTATTTTCAATTTAAAGAAATATTTATTAAGAGCCCACATAAAACTAGAAAGAGATGCAGGTTTATTCAAATAATAAACATCATAAAATACAAATCTCTTCCTTCTCCCAGTCTTTGAGCCTCTGTCTGCTTTTATCTTTCATCACTTGCAGTCTGAATAAGCATAGGGTTGATGCTGGGAACATCCCATTCAGTAATAGCAATGCTAAGTGCTGAAAATACCATAGAATTCTTAATACCTATTTTCCAAATAGCCTGGCTTCAGAAATAGGCATATTTTCAGAGATCAAGGAGTAGGGTGACCAGACAGCAAGTGTGAAAAATCGTGATGGGGGTGGGTGGTAATAGGAGCCTATATAAGAAAAAGACCCAAAAATCAGGACTGTCCCTATAAAATCGGGACATCTGGTCACCCTATCGAGTCTGAGGAAAGGGACTTGTGTCTAGAGGGTCAGGCCTGCTTAGCCACCTACAGTTCCCCTCATGCAACACCAATCTTATTGTTTTGTTCCAACCCAGTTCACCTTCCCATCCCAAGATCCTAAATCTCCTGAAATTACACTCTTCCATGAATCCCTTCTGTCCCTCTCCCTAAACTGAGCAACCTACTTTCCCTTCTCTCCTACCTTCTAACATAGCTTGTGCATAGTCCTCTACCTCCACTGTTCTCTCTTGGTTTCTTCTCTGATGGGACTTTTTTTCTAGTTCAGCTGTGTGCAGTTTGATGTCTTCTGGCATTGCATATGCCCCAGAATCTTTTGCACAGGCTGCTGTGGCACTTCCATGTAAGCATCTTGGCAACTGATGCAAAAGGTTTTTGGGGTACATGAAGGTACTAGGCAGGAAACAAGAAATCCCCTTCATAACACAAGCTGGATAAGAGCATGAAAAAAATTGCACTAACTACAGTGAGGTGCTGTCTGAATTTTAAAGAGGGGTTTCCTTTAATATTTGCCAACTCAGCTGGTGATACATGTGACATCCCCTGGGCAGAGGACTCCCCTACCCCTGTTGTTCTCTGTGTTCTCCTCACAACACACAAATCAATTCCATTCTCTCTCTACCCACAACCCATTAATTCAATATTCTTTTCCCACCCCCAAGTGCATCAATCCTTGCACCCTACCTCTCTAGACCCATCGTGCTTCTTGCCCACCACAATATCTCATGGAGGTTCTAAGTTGCTCACCTGACCTGGCATCTCTCTTCCTTACAGCAGTGGTGGAGGTGTCCTGTAGCCTCTGGTAGGCAGGGCAGCCATCTCACAGCTCCCATCTGTTGGTCAAATATGCAGTGAGAAGTGGGTCTCATTTGGTGGTGGTTTTGAATGTCTATTGGAAAACTTTCTCATTTAGTTCCTGAGGTGAATGGGACTCATTTAGTTCCTGAGGTCAGTGGAGTGGCAGGCTGGTCTGCTGCCGCTTCCGCCTCCGCCTCCTCCTACTATCTGGAGTGACTGGTAGAAAAAGGTGTGAGGACTACAATGTGCCTCTCCCTGTACTCCTAGCAGTGAGGGTGGGCTTTTGAAGGGAGTGCCTCTTGCAGCAGCTGTTATGGGTAGATACACCCTGGCCATGGCAACTGCCTGAGGGGACTAAGCCAGCTGCTACTCCCATTTCCTAAAGAGGAAACTTTAGCAAGCAGAGTTGGCCATAGCATTTTTAAGCAATCTGCAAAACAGTTTTTTTTTGTTGCCCCAAATGTAATCAACCCTGTGGACAATGACCATCCTATTTGGAACAGGGCCTGCCTGAGGAGCATGAGAGACCTGGTGAAATCCATCTTTGAGAGACATTCCAACCTTTACAGACATGTTATATAAAGTGTGCATAGTGTGTGTGAGAGAGAGGATAGTGAGGGTATCTAGCTTCCCCACGCAGCCTCCTGATGCAGAAGGCAGCCCCCAGCTACTTGTTCCTTTTAACCTTTAGTGAGTGATTTACATTCCTGAGGCTACTTTCATAAGGAAGAAGACCGGCTATACAGGGGTTTTTGTCTGGGTTTTAATGGATGCTGAGATTTCTCTTCATGGGGCTGAGAGGTCAGCTCTGTTAACCTTGGCATGCATGATTCCCTGTGAGCTCTCTCCGGCTCCTCATTGCCTAGCCGAGTAGTGGGAGAATTGAAAAGGGAAGTGGTAGTTAGCATATTTTCCCCTAAAACTGGATGTCTTGACTGCTGTGTTAGTAACATCACATCACAAGAAAATGAGGTGAAATCAGTGGCGTTGTGATTTATAAGAATTGAATTTTAAAATATTCATCAAGATGGCCTAAAGCCTGAGATAGTTGTTCTCTTATCTTTGTACAACTCAGAGGAAAAAATAGAACTAGAGCAAGATGCCATGCTTATCCTTGGATTTCAAGTAAATAGATGTCAATAAACCAAATGCAGTACTTTTCTTGCACGCTTTTGAACCTGTGCAGGCTTTTCAGCATGGCTAAGGCACTTGTCACAGAAGTAAGTTCAATTTTCTGAGGCTGAAGAAATTTGAGCGGGATAATGCCAATCCTAGGCAATAAGAATATAATGTGGCTGGATACCAAATATAAACAGACTCCCCCCATCTTAAATGAATTGCCAGTTACACAAGACTTTGCAACTTTGCCAATTTTATAAACAAAGATGATGGAGAGAAACAGAATGCGCTCATAAATGCAGGTTGTAATTGTTCTCTGGGATTTTATTATTACTTTCCACTGGGAATACTGATCATAAGAGCTCTTTCTGGGGAGGCAGTGCAAATATACGTGCTCAATCAGTGTAGTTTAATAGAAAGCTTGCTTCATACCCAACTAATGTGCCTTACAAATCAATAAAGTATAGAAATGTTAGCACTCAGTGTTTTGAGGAATTTTGTTTCAGGCCTCCTACTGCTTAAAGGTTGATTACAACAGAGCAGGTTTGGTACTAGAATGCAAAGCAGTAGAAATATGTGGTTATGTTGTAGATGGCAGTATTTAAGAATTTTGAGTGCTTGTTGCTTAGCAGCATATTTGAAGGTAGAGTATTCCGGGAATCTTGGTTTAGAAAGAGCATATTCAATTTTCTGTTTGAAAAAGTGCCTGAATGGAAAATTAGATCTCTTATTTAACAGACATATTCTGTTCAGTAATATAGTAAAGGGGCTTGATCTGGGTAAGCTGGTTTTATTTGACTTTATTTAAATCTCATAGTAAAAACAGTAAAGTATACACATAACGGATTTAATTTAAAACAGTAACTATTTCTTTTGTTACACTGTGCCTCTCTAAAAGTGGGCTCTTTGCTCAAAGAACTTGTTGAATGTATCTGGCACTGGAATGGGAGTCAAAAGGCCTTGGTTCTATTCGCAAATCAATTACTGACCTTAAATATGACTGTGAGCAAGTCACTTTGTCTATATGTGCCTTAATTTTCCTATCTATAAAATAAAGCCATTTGAGTTCTATGGGTGAAAAGCAGAACATAGTGACAATGTATTATTATTGCAATTACATTTTTATGTCCAGGATACAGTTACATGTCATAGAAGATGTGACCAAGGTGTGACACAGTCTCTGTCTCAGATTCAAAATCTTTCTTTTAACTTTTAGAGGGTATTATATCATGTATGTTAGTAGAACATTAACCGCCCCCTCCCTGCCCTCAGCCTTCTACACTGATCGAAAGTATTGAGCCACACTGCTTGCAAACTCCCTTACCAGCAAGTTCAGCACATGGGCAGGGAATGGGTGTGCATGCTAAAGCATGGTTTTAAGTGTGATCTTCATCATGATAAGCTCTTAGGATCAGATTTGCCTGCACATACTCTCCTGCTTGTCACCTTTGCATATACACATAGTGCTCCCAGAAAGCTATTTTTGAAGGTTACTTTTGTGGTTTTTTTATATACAAACTGTAATTGTTCCAGTAAAAGGGAGTGCTGTATCATGTATTCTTTTTTATTTGTAATATGACAGAATTAAGGAACCCCACTTATGGACCAGGATCCCACTGTGCTAGGCACTATACAAACATAAAACAAAGAGATGGTCCTTTCAGAAAAGAGCTTACAATCTAGGTAAAATCTGTGTATGTTCTCTAGTTAGTTAAGAAAAACCTCACATTTCTTTCACTGTACAAAAAAGGCAAACTTTAGTGAAGGAGTGCCTACTCTATTCCACATCTCTCGGAGGACCAGGAGTGGCATTATTAACTTTAGTCAAAGCGCTGGGTTCAGGAAGTGGAGATAACACTGTGCCATGGATCAAGCTGACTGTTCTGAAGGAAAGACAACTGACATGAAAAATAATTTGAGCTTATTTATTTTTAATAAGCTTGTCTTACTACCACCCCGATATGTTTTGTTATGCCAATATTTTTGTTCTCCACCAATTAATCATCAGTATTCATACAGGTAAACACTGTGTATTGTATTGGCTTTCTACTAGAAAGCGATCTCCAAATGAATTTTTCATTGCCGGCATAATTATAAATCTGTCTCAGAGGCAGTAGTTTGAGCATTGGCCTGCTAAACCCAGGGTTGTGAGCTCAGTCCTTGAGGGGGCCACTTAGGCATCTGAGGCAAAAATCTGTCTGGGGATTGGTCCTGCTTTGAGCAGGGGGTTGGACTAGATGACCTCCTGAGGTTCCTTCCAACCCTGATATTCTATGATTCTATCTAGTGGCATTATGATATTTTCTGTCGTCTTATCTATCCCTTTCCTAATGGTTCCTAACATTCTGATAGCTTTTTTGACTGACTGCTGCTGCACACTGAGCAAATGTTTCCAGAGAAATATCCCCAATTACTCCAAAATCTTTCTTGAGTGGTAACATCTAATTCAGACCCCCTCATTTTGTATGAAGAGTTGGGATTATGTTTTCCCATGTGCATTACTATAAATTTATCAACACTGAATTTCAGCTGGCATTTTGTTGCCCAGTCACCAGTGTTTTGAGATCCCTTTGTAGATCTTTGCAGTCTGTTTTGGACTTAACTATCTTGTGTAATTTAGTATCACTGGCAAATTTTGCCAGTTCACTGTTTATCCCTTTTTCCAAATCATTTATGAATGTGTTGAATAGGACTGGGCCCAGTACAGACCCCTGAGGGAAATTACTATTTACCTCTTTCCATTCTGAAAACTGACCATTTATTCCTACCCTTTGTTTCCTGTGTTTTAACCAGTTACTGATCCATGAGGGAACCTTCTCTCTTATCCCAGGACTGCTTACTTAAGAGCTTTTGGTGAGGGACCTTGTCAAAGGCTTTCTGAAAGTCTAAGTACACTATTTCCACTGGATCACCCTTGCCCATGCATTTTTTTTACCCCCTCAAAGAATGCTAAAAAATTGGTGAGGGCATGATTTTTGTTTACAAAAGCCATGTCAACAAGTTGTGTTCAACTGTGTCTGATAATTCTGTTCTCTAATATACTGTAGTTTCAGCCAATTTCCCTGATACAGAAGTTAGGCTTTCCAGCCTATAATTGCTGGGCTTGCTTCTGGTGCAGAAGCTTATTTAAGTGGTGGGTAATGTTCCACAGTTAATAGTTTTGCAGCTTTGTATTTGAGTTCCTTCAGAACTCTTGGGTGAATACCGTCTTGTCCTGGTGACTTATTACTGTTTAATTTATCAATTTGTTCCAAAACCACCTACTGATGCCTCAGTCTGGGACAGTTCCTCGAATTTGTCACCTAAAAAGAATGGTTCAGGTGTAGGGAATCTCCTTCGCATTGGCTATAGTGAAGACTGATGCAAAGAATTCATTTAGTTTCTCCACAATGGCCTTAACTTCCTTGAGTGCCCCATTAGTACCTCAAGCGTCCAGTGGCCCCACTGACTGACAGGCAGGTTTCCTGCTTCTGTACTCTTGTTCTTACAAAAGAAAAGATTTGATGTTTAGTTTTTGAGTCTTTGGCTAGTTACTCTTCAAGTTCCTTTTTGGCCTGCCTAATTATACTTTTACATTTAACTTACTAGAATTTATCCTCCTTTCTATTTTCCTCAGTAGGTTTAACTTCCAGTTTTTAAAGGATGCCGTTTTTGCTTCTAACCACTTCACTTCACTTCACATCACAAATCGACTTGTACGCACTTGGTGATTCACTATAACCCCCACATCCTTTTCTGCGATACTACATCCTCGCCAGTTATTCTCCATTTTCTGTTTGTGCATTTGATTTTTCCTTCCAAAGTGCACTACTTCCCTTTTTTCTTTTTGAATTTCATCTTGTTGACTTCAGATCAATTCTTCAACTATCACAGTCGTTTTGAATTCTGATTCTGTTCTCCACAGTGCTTGCAATCCCTCCATGGTTGGTGTCATCTGCAAATTTTATAAGCATATTCTCCACTGCATTATCAAAGACACTAATGATTAGTGTGACACCCAGCCCCTGGGGGATCCCACTATATACATCCTTCCAATTTGAAAGCAAACCATTGAAAACTACTGAGTGTGCTTTTTCAACCAGTTATTCACCCACTTTGTAATATTTTCATGTAGCCCACATTTCCTTAGTTAGCTTACGAGAGTGTCGTGTGGGACAGTGTCAAAAGCAGTACTAAAATAAAGATGTATTATGGCTACTGCTTTCCCTTATCCAGTAGGCCAGTAACCCTGTCAAAGAAGGAAATTAGGTTGGTATGGCATGATTTCTTCTTGACTAATCCATGGTGGCTATTACCTGTAACCCTATTATCCTCTGGGTGATTACAATTTGATTGTGTAATAATTTGTTCCAGTATCTTTCTGTGCATTGAAGCTAAGCTGACTGGTCTATAATTTCTTTATTCCCCTTTTTAGAGGGAAAGTACTGTTTGCCCTTTGCCAGTCCTCTGGAACCTCATCCGTCCACCATGAGTTTTCAAAGATAATCGTTCATGGTTTCATGATTGCTTCAGCTAGTTCCTTAAGGACCCTAGGATGAATTTCATCAGACCCTACTGAATTGAATACATCTAACTTATCTAAATATTCTTTAACTGTTCTGGCTTGTGTTCTTGCCCCCATCTTGTTAATATTAATTATGTTAAGCATCTGGTTGCAATTAATCTTTTTTAGTGAATACTGAAGGAAAACAGGTAATAAATACCTCAGCCTTCTTGGTGTAATTCATTATTAGTTCTTCTTCCCCTCTGCAAGTAATGGGACCTACACTTTCCTTTGTCTTTCTCTTGCTCGTGATGTATTTATACAACCTCTTTTCCTTGCTTTTTATGTCCCTAACTAGCTGTAACTCATTTGGTGCCTAAGCCTTTCTGGTTTTGTTCCTATGTGCTTGTGCTATTCTTTTGTAATATGATGTCATATGCTCAAGAAAAAGGAATTAAGATTTGGATTGAATAGTCTCTGGGTGGTTCTGTGCTTGCAGTTCTTGCTGCACAAGCTGTATCAAGAGAATCCTGGTTTCATGCTTGCACATATTATCTGCATGCTTATCAGAACAACATCAATCAGTAATGTCTCACAGTAATGGAGACATTAATATTTCCCTATACTGCTTCCTGTAGAGTACGCTACACTACTTTTTGAATTCATAGTTTTAATCAATGTTTAATACTCTCTTGGAACCTTGAAAACCCTTTTCCTTATTCATTTCTGCCCTCTCCCTCTCCGGCAAATTTTGACTTAGTTTCTCCAATGTACTGATTGGAGCTCATGTTAATATTGCCTGTTCTGGTATATTAATGCTCGCCACCATCATCTTCTAGGATAGAGATTCCCAGACTGGGCTACAGGGATTGTGCTGGACTGTAGCTATCACAGAGAAGTTATATGATCTTGAATGGAAAGGATGTAGTCCATGTGAATGGAAGAGTTCCACAAAACTGTCTATAAAGATATTGCCCGTGCTATGAGAGTTTGGTTGTCTCTATCCTGAAACAGGGATAGGCAGGACATAGTTTCAACCCACTGTTGAATGGTAGCAGTGCTCAGGACCTTAAACATGGTTTCCTGTTATAGGAGAAATCAGTGCCAGAGTCTGGCCAGGCATTTTCTCTGTGTAATTTATTGTGTTCACACACATGTAAATCTATAAATTTAAATTTTCACGTTTGTGCAAAATTATAGGTCTTAAGCGTTTTTTTCTGGTTTTTTTAATCAATTTAAATTTCCACCGTTGCAGGGAAGTTGAGGGGTCAGACAGGAATTATTTAATGACAGTAACCATTGAGACTCAAAAAGTTAAAGGTATATAACCGTTAAGACACCTTGTCAAAACATACAAAGCAAATATCCTTAAATCAGACGTGAATTTAATGTTCGCAAGCAGCATTTTTCTAACTTTGCCTGCTTGTAACTTTCTATTATTGATGGACACATTTTTGTTTGGTTATGTGAAACTGATGTTTAGACACATTTACCAATAGCAAGCTAATCCTCCCAAGCCTACATATGCACCAGTCCTTGAACAGATTTGGTATGCAAGTGAACCACTCTTTCAGAAATCTCAGCAAAAACACTGGTACCTGGTTCTCAGGAAGCAACCATACCCCCAAAATTAACTGTAGTTAGAGAGATGAAGGCAGAAAGCAAAGTCTCCTGTTGCTTGCATCACAAAATTAACAACAATGCATCATGTCTTCAAAGTCTGGACCATTCTTGCACAATAAGAAAAAGAATTTGTAAAATTAACAGTGCCAGTTAGTAACGCCTGCCATAAAAATATGGATGTTACAAGACAGCCTGCAATGACTTAGTGCATGAAGTTTCAGAAGAATTTCTACATCAGTGAAGATTCCCTACGTCTACTGTAGGCTTCTAGGTACGGCTTGGGACGCACTCTGCACCCTATATTCACCATAGTAATGTGATTATCATAATTGTGTTGCATCTTGATTATGTGACATCTTTTGTGCGGTGTCTATGGAAAAGTTATGATTTGTGGAATATGATTATCCTATTTGTATGCATGTATCATTTTTTATATGAAGTTATGAATATTGACTGATCTATATTTCAAATGTGCTTGCTCTGGGTAACACCCACAACAATGAAGAAGCTAGACAGTGCTAATGGCCCATCAGTGGAAACAATGGGCCATGGAAAAGGCTTGTCTTCACCTGGGGACCCTTCAGACAGCCTGTGAAATAACGGCTGCCATGATCATCACACATGCAGGGGCATTTGACTAAACCACATGATACTAAACTCCATCTTGATACCTGTATTTTTCCACAAACCGGGCTGGGAAGTTGGCTTGGAAGAAAGGTGTTTCTGCCATACGGAAGAAACTATAAATGGGGGAAGTGACATCACCAAGGGGCCTCATTCCCTCTACAACTCAATACCTGGAAACACCTGAGAAACAAATACTGAACTGCAGGAAGTGCTGGTCCCAGGCTGGAAGAGAGGATTCCTGCCTGTGTATAAAACATCTGCAAACTGCTTGTAGTATCTAACAGGGTGAGGCACTGATTCAAATCATGTGTAGAGTGTAAGTTCTAGATTGTAGTTTTGTTTATTTGCTAGGTAATCTACTTTGATTTGTTTAAGTGATAGCAATCTATCTTTCTGTAGTTAATAATTTTTTTAACTAGAACAGTGTGGGTTAAGTAGGGAGAAGTCTCAGTTCAGTTAACAAAGGCTTTGTGCATATTCCTCTCCACATCCAGGGAGGGAGTGGACTGTGTAATAACTCATATATACTGATCAGGCATTTGATCAGGGCAGGACGGTACAGTTCCGGGGTTCCAGGCTGGGGAGCTGGGGATATTTTGGCTGAACCTTCTATTGTTGGTCCATGCAGTAGCTGGCAGAGCATTCATGAACCCAGCTTGGTGTGGCCCCTGCCTGTGGATGTTGGTGTGAGTGCAAGCTTGGAGGGCTTTGCAACTTGTCACAATGTCAGTATGAGGGGGAACCCAGATTGGTGAAACAGAGGGCTCAGTTGTACTCCAGTTCCAGGTGGCACCCTTTTGGGGGAAAGGAAGACTGTCACACAGCTGCAGCTTGATTGCTACTCATATGTCCTACAGCTGTTATAAGTGTAGTTAGCTTTGATTTTAAATGTGGGGTTTTAATCACAAAGTCACTTCTGTCCTCAACAACTTTAGCTCCCCCACTGTCTGTGGACCTTGCCCGTAAGTCCCTTGTGAAGGATAACTTTATTAATTTAGGAACAGATAAATAGCTCCTAGTTATCTTACCAAACAGCCTTTTAACCCTAGGTGTGGATATCCCCCTGTTGCAATTTTGAAAGAAAAACCAGCCATAAGAATTTCATTGCAAATTCATAAAAGGCAAATTTAATATTAATCAGTTCTAGCTGAAGCTAATTATTGTAAATCTCACTAAACTAAGTACAGAACAGTACAATTATCAAATCAAAATTAAAATTGGAATTTAGTTAAACTGTCAATTTCATGCTCTATTGTCAGTCGACTCAATCATTGGATGAATTCAGTCAAGATTTAAATCAAGAAGTCAACATAACACATGATCAATTCTTATACATTACTATCCCAGGAAACCTTATGAAACTGCACCTAGACTCCTTCCAGGTGACTCTCTTCCTGACTAATCTAGCCACTGTAGAGTGTGATTAACAACTTCTAAGGCAGGGGTCGGCAACCTGTGGCATGCGTGACAAAGATGACACACAAGCCCTTTTTTTTTTTAATGGCACGTGCAGCAGCATGCTATTAAAAATCCTGCCCAGACCAGCCCGCTGTTCTCCGTCCTCCGCCCTCCCGCGGGGGCAGGGGGCAAAAGCTAGGTTCTTCCGGCAGTGTGCTGGGTTCCTGCCCCTCCTCCGGCTCTCTGTCCCTCTCTCCCTTCCGGCCTTTGCGAGGGAGGGGGTCAGGAAGGAGCAGAGTCAGCCTGCTCGCTGCTTCCCGGGGAGGCAGAGTAGAAGCAGAGGCAGGGCCTTGGGGAGGGGGCAAGCGGGGGCATATCTCCTCCAGCCTCCTGCCCTGACACCCCCTCACAGACACCCAGCCCTCTGCCCTGAGCCCTGTGCCCCGTGCACGCACACACTTAGCCCTCTGCTTGACTCCTTCACCCCAACATGACCCCAGTCCTGACTCTGGCACCCCCACACATTCCGAGGCCCCCCATGCCCTGACACCTGCACCCCCTCACATACCCCCATCCCTCTGCCCTAACTCTTGCACCCCCCACAAACCCAGCCCTCTCACACCCCATTCACCCTCCACATCCCCGCCCCCACCCTCACCACCAAATGGGAGCTGCCCAGGTAAGTGCTCCACACCCAAACCTTCTGTCCCAACCCTGAGCCCCCTCCCTCATTCTAGCTCCTGGCCAGACCCTTCACCCCCAGCCCTGTGCTCAGTGCACTCCCACCCTCAGCTCAGTGCAGAGAGAGGAAGAGAATGGGCCCGAACCAGGGAGAAGGTAGGTACCCACTGTATGTGGGCAGGGCCGGGACCCCAGACTGGCAGCAGGCTGAGCGGTTCCGGCACCCGGGATCCCATCTGGCAGGAGCTGGTGGATGGAACCCCTGAGTGGATGGAACCCCAGCCGGTCTGGAGTTCTGGCTGACGGACCCTTGCCCGCAAGAGTCCCGGACACAGGCCCTGCTCAGCCTGCTGCCAGCCTAGGTGAACAGAACCCCAGACCAGCAGCGGCCTGAGCGGGCCAGCAGCGTAAGATCATGTCATAAACAGATAGTTAAGGGTTAATGTCTCTTTTACCTGTAAAGGGTTACAAGCAGTGAACCTGGACCACCTGACCAGAGGACCAATCAGAAGACAAAATACTTTCAAATCTCGGTGGAGGGAAGTCTTTGTTTTGTGTTGTTTGTTTGTCTGTTGTTCTCTCTGGGTTCTGAGAGTAACCAGGCGTACCTACAGGCTCTCTAATTTTCTGTTCACATAGTAAGTACCAGTAGAAAGGCGGTTTAGTCTTTTTTTGATTGTTTTCTTTTATTTGCAAATGTGTATTTTGCTGGAAGGATTTTAATTTGTATTTATGCTGGGGGGAAGGCTTCTCTATAGTGTCTATAAGCTGAAAGACCCTATAACCTTTACCATCTTATTACAGAGACAACTTTTTACTTTTTTCTTTCTTTTATTAAAAACTTTTCTTTTTTAAGACCTGATTGATTTTTTCCACTTGCTGAGGCTCAAGGGAATTGAGTCTGTACTCCACCAGGGAATTGGTGGGAGACAGGGAGAGGGAAGGGAGGGGGAAAGGTGGAATCCCTCTGTTTTAGATTCACGGAGCTTGAATCTGTATTACCTCTTGGGGAGGGGAAAAGAGGAGGGAGGAAGGTGCATTTCCCTTTGTTTTAAGATTCAAGGAGTTTGAATCACAGTGATCTTCCAGGGTAACCCAGGGAGGGAAAGCTTGGGAGAGGCAACGATGGGGGAAAGGGTTTACTTTCCTTGTGTAAGATCCAGAGGGTCTAGGTCTTGGGGTCCTCTGGGAAGGTTTTGGGGGGACCAGAGTGTACCAGGCACTGCAAGTTCTGGTTGGTGGCAGCACTACAAGATCTAAGCTGGTAATTAAGCTTAGGGGGATTCATGCTGGTACCCCATCTTTTGAATGCTAAGGTTCAGAGTGGGGGTTATACCATGACAGATCAACATTTTAATTTAATTTTAAATGAAGCTTCTTAAACATTTTGAAAACCTTGTTTATTTTACAGTACGATAGTTTAGTTATGTAATATATAGACTTAGAGAGACCTTCTAAAAAACATTAAATTAAAGTGAATAAATGAAGGCTCGGCACACCGCTTCTGAAAGATTGCTGACCCCTGTTCTAAGGACAGAGTGGTTTCTGCAAACACTTATAGCCCGGGGTGACATGAAGTGATTTAAGATAGAACTTACTTTAGATTTAGAATATGTATAGGCTATTTCTGTAACATACATACCCCAAAAGTGCTGGAAAAAATCAATAATACGAGTGGCAAGAATTTTACAAAAGGAACAAACAGTTACTTGGAGAAGAGGTTGGCTCTTTACCTTGCTGATCTTCTAAGCATCAGAATTAGAACCTGCAGTTTGGGGACTATGTGATATTGTCTCTCTCCTTGGTAATTTATTCTGGCCAGTGGGCTTCCTCAGTCACTTGGCTGGCATAGCCTGTAGTTACCTTGGTGACCTTATTCTTGGTGTGTGGTGGCCCAGAAAGATCATGCCACCTTGCACACGTACCTGGATTTTTATGGTTGTGATTCCAGTTCTCTCCACCCAATGGCACTTCCCCAGAGAACTTCCACGTAAATCAGGGGATCACAAGTCTCGTATCCTGATAATGTCGTCCATTCCAAGTTGAGGTTGGGTGAGCTAGTCTTTTTGGTCACTCTGGAAAGCCTAGTCTCTTACTGACAGTTCTGTAACAACATATGTTGCCAATGGCAAACACAGATGTGTTCCTGATACCAGACACCTCTGTGTTCTTGGGGAACCAAGGTGCAGTATCCAGCCTGACTCATGAAAGACTCCCCCCTCCACCCCTCAGCCTCTGCTTAAACCAAAACCCATTAGAGAAAAGAACTTGCAGAGGGCAGTGAAGGGTGTTTGGAGACGCACCTAGACCCCTCCTGACAAGGGTGACAAGATTAAGACATCTCAATTTGCATACAGAATGGAGAACCAAGAACCACATGGAATTCTAGGACTAGAAAAAGCAGGGAAATACTGCATCATGGGAATCTCTGCTCCAGATGCTAATGAACCTAGGCCTGCACACACCTAGCGCAGCAATTATCAGACCAATTCTAGTAATGAGTCCTTAATTGATATCCAAATGGTAAAGCTGCCCAGTTGCATTGTGAGCTCCCTGGAAGAAAACACCACCCATAGCCAAGAGTGATCAGCTCCTTTTGTCTAGTCTAAAGAAAACCCTTGAGTTATCAGCCTCACCTATAAACAAATCTATTGTTCTCCCTTGAACAATTGTATTTTCTCTACAAAAATTCCTACTCACTCTCCAGTCAGTGTTCTGATGCTCAGATCCAAACTCTGCACCAGTTCCATGGGGACTCCCTACTCTCCTGACTGATCGTGCTGGGGACTCTGCCTTCCTCCTGCCCTCAGGACCCTCTGCTTACCAGCATCATCTGGGAACCCCGACCAGTTCAAGCTTCAGGGAGTGGTGAGATCCCCTTCCTCTCTCTCTTTCTCTTTTCATTTTTCCTTTCTACCTTTAGGTATTAACCTTTAATAATGTATGTTATGTTGGTTTTGCCCTCCTTGTGTAGTTATCACCTGTATTCAATAAATAACTTGTATGGTTAAGCTGGTTACTTCTCTCTCTTGCTGAACCTTACTCTTTTGTGTTTTTAGCTTCCCCCATTTACTCTGCAGCAATGCTTCTTTTACCTAAGCTAAAGATCCCTGCAGCGCCCAAAATACTGTGGGTTTGCTCATCAAGTAGGTTACTGCCAGTACAATTGTGTTGTGAAGGTGGGGATAGGGATGTGCTGAATCTGGGACACATGAGGGTAACAGTTTGAAAGTGCTGCTTGACCCAGTCCATGGAGCCCAGGAGCATATGAGGAGAGTCAGCTTGAAAGTGCTGCTTCATCCAGCCCAGTGAGTCCAGGGACATATAAGGGGTCAGCTTGACAGTGCTGATTGACCCGGTCCGCTCAGACTTGCTCTGTTAATGTATGTGTGGGTGGGTGTGTGCTCATCTGGTTTTGGAGCTGGGGAACCTAGATCCTGCAGGATAGCTCCATTGGGAGGGGACTTGCGGGAAGGGAGAAGTAGAGCTCCATATGAGCACATAAGTGACACAAGCAGTACATTGATAGAATTACAGAATCCCCTTCCCCAGAAAAGTAACCCGAATGAATGAGCCTATCCCAAAGTAATGGGCAAATCTGGTAACACTCCAAAAATATGAAAAACATGGGTTCCACGGGAGATGATTCCATGAATATGGTTTGGGCCCCCACTCCTGTGTAGAGGTACAGATGGGTTATATTCCTCCAGTATCCTACATGTTCTGAATGTATAATGACTGCTATGAACTCTTACATCCCTCATATTTCCATTCATTCGCTTCATTCTCTCAGCATAGCTGACAAAATCCTGGACATTTTACTAGTAGAGAATTGGAGAACACTGGGTGAAAGGTTTTATCTCTTAGAAAAAGTACTGTCAGATTCTATTAATAGAAACTTTACTTAAGCACAATTCATGTGCTTACTTCCCATGGAGGTCAATAAAGTTACATCAGTTTGAGTCATTTTGGGCCACACCCTCAGCCATCTGTACATTTTGAGGTTAAAACTCCTCCCCTGATGATTTTCCCTATTTTAGCTCCTAGCTCCCCCAACATTCATACAGCTCTAGTCTAACTTCATTCTTTTCTTTAGTTCTTAATTTGTTTTATACAAATCATGCTGATCTGTCACTTAAAGAAACAAGCTGATTTGCAGAGAGCAAATCTATCTTGTAGCACAATGGCACCTATCTTCTCATCTACCATCATTCACTTCATCTTTGCTGTTACTGGCTATAGAAAAGAAAATAACCTTTCCATTTGTGACGTGGTTTTTCTTTTTCCCTGACCTTTTAGGAAGTTGTGAAGAATGATTAATAACACAATGAATGGTACAATACTGTTGTTACTTTCACTATTGATATAGTGGAAAGAAACCACTGCTGGCTTTGAACTGTTACAGTGTTTCACAACAATTGCTTTGTATTATCATACCTACAATTTAAAAAGCAAAGCCATCTTTGTTCCTTCAGGCAGCCAAGAATATTATACTGGGCAGAGAGCTAGAAGTGATTGCATAAGATGTTAAAGTCCAAGCCTGACTAATATGTACACTGAATATTTCAGAAAATGGTTTTAGTTGGAGGGTTAGATCTTGGGTTGAAGTCTGGTAATTATTTTTTCATAGGTAATATATGCTCTTTACTACAGCTGGAATTGTGCTGCTTTTACCCACTGAACTGCCACTTGATTTATCTGTGGCAAGATGGGCAAACTCTTTGAGTGCATATCGCATCTTAGCATAGAGGTCATGTCATGGAGTATGCTCTGTTGTTTGTTATTGCACAAGCTATCTTCCATTAGGGATGGAATAACAGCCCTCCGGCATCTGCAGCAATTCTTTCCATAGGAAACTAATATTAGGAAAGTATTTTAATCTTTTAATGTGACTTTGTAGCTGCAAACGAAGACCAGTGCTTACATACTGTGACCAGCAAGTTAGCCAGGGACTACAAACAAGTGTTCCACAAACCATAATTTGAGAACTGCTAAGCAATGATATTTCTAAAGCTATTTCCAAATTAGAGCTAGATTGTGCTGCTTAAAGGAGCACCAAGGCATGTTCTGCCTTAAGAAGACACAATGCCTCCTGGAGCATTGAGCACACAGAGGCTACACTCCCAATCAGGGCTGGCTCTAGGTTTTTTGCCGCCCCAAGCCCAAAATAAAAAAAGTTACCTCTGAGAGCGCAACTGCCAAAGCGCCTCCTCCCCCCCGCCAAAAAAAAGAAGTGACTGGAGTGCCACCCCTGGAATTGTGCCACTCCAAGCACGTGCTTGGTTTGCTAGTGCCTAGAGCCTGTTCTGCTCCCAATTCTAGCCCTTATGCAACTAGCCAGTGCAGGGAGGAAATTAACCCCAACCCCCACCCTCTTTAAGGTAGGAGGCATCCCCAGCCTTCCTCAGAAGGCTGAGGCTGCAATTCTGCTTGATTCTTACAGGGAGTGAAGAAAAGGCTTCTTATATATTTTCTCCCATGTGCACCTGTGCACAAGCCAGAAGAAACCTGGCTTTTGATTTTTCATCCCCTACACTTGCTTCCACCTCTGCCTTCTTTCTCTTTTCCGTTCTGTAGGTAGGTCTAGCCAAGCCACAAAACAGCATTGACTTCAAGCTTGGAGGATGTGAGAAAAATAAGGCACTACTATCCACAGGAGAAAGGACAAGCTCTAGGATGTTCTCCAGAATTAAGCATCCTAGGTCCCTACAGCAGAAGGGAAGACTCTCTTCCCCCTCCCCCCCCCTTAAGAAATTGTGTGGTCCACAGGGACTAGAATGGGAAATGACACTCTCTTCCTGCTTGGATCCTCCTGGCTTAATTTAAGAATTGAAAAAATAAGAGTGGTAATTTCTGCAGTTTGATCTGGATTTTCTGACCACTTTTTAATTTTTATTGCAAGTGTAACCCCATGCCCCTTCTGGGTGTGGTGCTCTGTCCCATCTAGTGGCATCAAGACCACTTAGAGAGCAATTAATGAATCTGCTTTACAGCCTTAGCTTTTTGCTCATGTGGTAGAGGCTCATGCAGTAAGCTCCAGAGGTACCCTGTTCAATCCTGCCCGCCAACGATGACTGGGATCTATTGGCGTTACACAAGCATTTCAGATGTCCCTTTCCTGGCATTGTGTGTTGATGAGAAAAAGATGAATGACACCAATGCAGTATTATAATCTGGACAGCTCCAGTGTTCTTAATTATAGTTTCTGCAGTCTGACTGCTGAAGTACAGGGTTTTTTTCCTGCTTAGTTTCCTAACATAAAAAGAATATAAATTTTGCCATTTAGACATTAATGGAAGATCTATATACTACACCACAATTTAAAGTGTTCAGGGAAACAGAAGATGTAACTAATCAATATTTGATGCTCAGTTATCTTTAAAATGTAACTGAGTTTGAATGAAAAACTAGACTTGAAACATGTATTTTGGCTGACAATTCCAGCATGTATGCTTGCAGTTATAACATTTAACATTCCCATTCAGAGAAGTAGACTGGTTTCAAAGACCATCTACAGGGAAAAGAGGCAGCAAATACCCAGTTACATCATTCCAGCAGTCATAGCAGAATACTTTTAAAAACAATTGTATACAATTGTCAGTTTCTTAGAGGCAGCAGAAGTTGAAATTCTGCATAAAAATGGGGACTTCTTTTAGGTAACAGAATTGAAATCCAAGAGTAAGAGTCTAAAAGTAAATGAGTAAAGCCTTGTCTACACTAGAAAGAGTTTACTGGAACAGCTGTACTGGCACTTCCTCCTAGTGGAGATGCAGTTTGTACTGGAAAAAGTTCTTTTGGACTTTTTCCAGTAGAGCCAGGTTCCTGGGTGAAATAGGTTATGCTGGCAAAAATACTTTTTTGGTGTTAGAACTGCATCCAGATTGGGGTTTTTGCTGGCCCAACTATGTCTGGGAGGGGGGGTGATTCTTTTGTCAAACTCCTCGCCATAGCTCTGTCAGCAACACTTTTTAGATATAGACTAGGCCTAACTTTCAAATTTAAACTAGAGGCTAAGGGATTTTAAAACAACTGTTTGTGGTGGATTGGATCATGTCTGACACTCTGCATCACAAAATTCCCGGAGGGTGATAGAGGCTGATCCCAGGACCCTATTCAGTGCAAGCTGACTGCCATGGAAGCCAAAAGATAACAAACGTAAAAAGTGAAGTCACAAGCATAAGTTGTGTAAATGATTGCGTTCTCACTCCATTTCCTGCTCTATTACAAAAATCCCACATACAAGCTTCATTAATTTAAAGGTCAGATTAAGAGCTATTCACACCATAGGCCAAGTCCTTATGTCCAGCAGAGAGATGCTGGTGCAAGAGCTGAGAACTCAAATACCTTTTTCCCCTTATCTGTCCACTGCCCTAGTCCTGGCAGTGATGGTTTCCTACAGACTGTTTCAGTGACTGAGGATTGCCAGAATACCAGGCACCTGCTTCCTCTTGCCCCTGATCTGCCTTTCAATGTGCCCCCTAGAGTAGGAAGTTGGGCGCAAAACCAGACTAGAATGAATGCAGAGTTCTGGAAAGCAGGGGCAGTGATTCTAATGGAACTTCCAGTAGCAGATTGCAACTAGCAAAGCCCCGAAAAGCCTGCAGGGGCAAACCTGGCTATGTGGAGTCCAGAGTTGCCTGTGCCCTTTGCCCCATTAGGGCAGCTGAAAAAGGGGCTGAGGTTTTGCATCCATTTCTCTTCCAAGCTCTGGTTACATAGACTGACACTTACCTTACCATCCAAGTCAAAATCCCATACGCTATTCACAGAAACTTTCTCGCTGACTATCACCTAAAAAGCCTTTAATTCACACATTCTTAACTTGACATAGAAGGATTTCATTTCCCTGAAAAGGCTGACTATGATCACTACAATGAAATACACATTTTTTAAATTCAAAATTTAGACTTTTTTTTTTAAATCTACCTTTTAACCCTCTAGACTTTCTCCACAGTTGTTAGTCTACTGGGTAAATCCTTCTTGGTTTGCAGTATTGTCTAGACAGAGCATAATGGTTTATATTCTATCACATCACTCTGGCTGGAAGCCTGCTGTAGGTGTTGCATGCAACCACCACCACCAGATTAAAACACAAGCAACTGCATGAATGTAAAAAGCCAACAGCCACATTACACATGGACAAAAGCTGATTTGTAATCTTTAACCTTATTGTATTTGTTTGTTGTTATACCCAAATAATTAGGCTATGATACAGATACTACATACACGTTCACTGAATGAAATCCTGCTCCAGTGAAGTCAATGGGAGTTTTGCAGTTGACTTCAGTGGGGCCAGGGTTTTGCCCACAGAATTCACTTAAAATATATAGATATATAGAGAGATCTTTGCAGAATTGTGGCCAAAATTTGTACACATATTTGCTTTTAAGAGGAAATACACACACTATCTATCTATCATCTATCTATCTATCTATGCCAGGATTAAGTTTGAAGAGATTTTCTTGTTTTTGCAGAGTTATCTACTGTTGATGTCTCAGTGTATTAACAAGAAGGGGGGGGCAAAAACCCATCCACTGCAACTGATACAACACTAACTACAGTTTAATGGCATGACTTGCACAGCTGTAGTAAAATAATGTAACATAACATGATTATTGTAAAGATTGAAGATTTAATGGTGAATGAATCTTCCAATACTGCTATTAGTCAACAAGTTACGCATACTATTTTTAGTATTCAGTGAATAAAGATAATGATAGGAGACCTTGTAAACTAAAAAAATAAACAGTACAGAAAATTACTGAAGTAAAAGGTATGCAAGTAAATATTTTGTTAGACTATAGGAGAATTTTTCTCTGGATTTCCTGCTTCTAATTCTACAGGTGGTGGTGTCTGTAGTGCATTTTTTTTTTACCAGGTCACTCACTGTACATGATATGGCTTGATATGGAATACTCTGTAAAATGAACTTTAGTAGTGTCTCACTCCACACTGATAAAAACAAATGCAGCCAGCAATCTCCAGGTACATGGATGAAGGTTGTACTGCCTATGACAGGACCAGTGAAGCATCATACACTTGGATTTAATTAAAACTCTGGAGTTTTACGGATCCGTTAGTTCCTAATGGTATAACTAAATTTTTATCATTGCTATTTTGTGTGTGTGTGTGTGTGTGTGAAGATAGATGATTTAAAAAAACCACAAAGGTCAAACATCATACACAGAACAAATTAATACAAAAAATCTGCCTTTAGTTACATCTGATTAGCAGTGGACTTTAAAATTTAAATTTATTCACACTGCTACCAGGCTTCTGCTTTGTCTGTCTGTTTCAATAACTCAGGAAAAGAGTTGTTTCTCCAACACATCTAATATACAGAGGAAACAGTTGTACTATTAGGAGTATAGGACTTTTACTGTATATTTTATTAAGTAATATGGAACAGTATTTGGAACTTAATACTCCCTTAAACAGAACAGTAGGCAGCTCTCTGCACTGCTTTATGTCAGCATATGATATTATGCCTGCTTCTTCTGACAGCAGTGTCACCCCATTCTCCCCTCCCCCACGGGGTGATGATAGATGTTTGGGGCCAGAGTCTGGGTATAATCTAAATATAACCTAGTTTATTTACACATATTCCGATCCTGGAACAGAGGTGGTCAAGCAGCATGCAGGGCAACATCATCTTTCTGGAATCTCAGCCTAGTACCAATGCCCGATTTCCAGGGAACAATTAACCCTCAAGAATTGACTCTACTCAGAGACTAAGGCAGAGAACAAACTTGCTAGCCACTCTCACAGCTGCCTGTACACCAAACCTTGCAATAATCAACACCAACAAAAGCACATCTTCCCAAGAGTCAGAACTTACAGGTAAAAAACTTGGAAGACTGTATGTGACATCACCATTTGGTGATGCCTGCCCTGCTAGTATTATCAACTTCATAGAATACAGGATGCTCCCTTCATGATTTAGCAGGTTCTATGCTTTTTCCAGGCCAGTTTCAGACTTCAGGCTGGAAGTAGGTAGTTATCCTCTAGCTGTAGGGTTGAACTGACTTTTTCAGAAATTGAAATCGGTCAAATGTACAGGTGCCAGAATCCTAATATGGTCAATTGGCTCCATTTTGCTTCAAGTAAAACCATTTTTAACCGCATGTGCACGAAATTAAAGACATTAAACAATCAGTAATCTGGCAGTGAGGTAAAATATATCTTTTGGGTCATTTCATCTGAAAAACTAATATAGTCATTCTGAAATGTCTCATTTGTAAACTTTGTGCCGCGGATATATTGGAAAACAGGGCCTGAAATGAATTTGTCATAAATATCTTCACAAAATCTATTGTTTAAAAGGCATAATTTCAATCCACAGTGTGTCTTTCATTAAACTCTCGGGGAAATGCAGCTCATTGACTAATGCTAAAATTTTATCTGGTCTTTTAATTTATTTAGGGCTAGATTCTATCACATTATCCCATACTGAGTATTACATACTCTGCACATAGCTCCACTAAAATCAAGGGAGGTATTCTTAGAGTAAGATATTACTGGATGCTGTTGAATGCAGGAAAGGGAAGAAGAGTTGAGCTTCTAATGGTTTATCTTGTAAATAAGTGTAGTTTTTATAAAAAAACTTATGCTACTAAATTCTGTGACATCAGCCCTCTAGAGCATGAGCTATGTAACTCTCATCCAACATTAAATGCTATTTCAGATAGGAGGTTAGTTGGATCTTTCTTCATCCTTCTCATAGCCCTGGTCTACACTATGAGTTTAGGTTGAATTAACCTTGCACCCATCCACACAACAAAGCCATTTTTGTCAACTTAAAGGGCTCTTACAATCAATTTCTGTACTCCTCTCTGACAAGGGGATTAGAGCTGAAATTGACATCACAGGGTCGAATTTGGGGTAGTGTGGATGCCATTCGATGGTATTGGCCTCCAGGAGCTATCCTAGAGTGCTCCATTGTGACCACTCTGGACAGCACTTTGAACTCGGATGCACTAGCCAGATACACAGGAAAAGCCCGGGGAACTTTTGAATTTCATTTCCTGTTTGGCCAGCGTGGCAAACTCAGCAGCATAGGTGACCATGTAGTCCCCCCAGAATGTTTCTACACTCCCCCATCATCTCCGTCCCTGAGGTTATCACAGATTAGAAGGCAGAAAACCACATTTGTGATGACGTTTTCCGAGCTCAAGCAGTCATCCTGCACTAATAGGGCACAGCGTAATGCATGGAGACATTCAGTGGCAGAGGCCAGGAAAGAATTGCTGTGTTTGCTTAACTGCAAAAGTATCAAGCCTCGCTAGCGATCCTGCCCGAGGCAGTTCACTGTGTCACATGTTCTCTGCGCTGTGTCAGCCTTGGATGGGGGCATGACCACTTTGTGAGCAGGAAGGCCATAGATATAGACCAGGCCTGCACAACTCGTAAAGCAGCGAGGGCCACATTACTCCAAAGAAAAGAGCTGAGGGTCGAAGCCCCACGGAAACACCGCCCCCCCGGACCTGTTGGCCCGGCGGAAACACCTCACCCCAGCCCTGCAGAAACAAACCCTCCTTCCCCAGCGCTGCCCCACCAAAACAGCTGTGGGCCAAAAAGGAAGGTTGGGGGTGGGGAGGTGATACTTGATTTTAAATCAACCAGGGGCTCCCAGCTGAAGAGGTGGCTGGAAGCCCTCAGGGTCAAATTAAAGAGCCCGGGGCTCCGGCGGCTGGGGGAACTTGGAGCTTTGTGAGGCTGGGGCAGGGATTTAAAGGGCCCAGAGCTCCTGCTGCTAAGGGGAGCCTGAGCCCTTTAAATCCCAGCCCATCCACTGGAGCCGCGGCAAGAATTCAAAGGGCTCTGGGCTGCCTGCAGCCACGGGGAGCCCTGAGCCCTTTAAATCTCAGCCACCGCCGAGATTCAAAGGGCTCTGGGCTGCCCATGGCGGCGGGGAGCCCTGAGCCCTTTAAATGTCAGCCGTGGCTGGGAATCTCTGCGGGCAGCCCAGACAGAGCCCTTTGAATCCTGGCCGCGGCTGGGATATAAAGGGCTCTGGGCTTCCTGCTGCTGCGGCAGCCCAGAGCCCTTTGAATCCCAGCCGCTGGCTTTAGGAAGTGCAGGGTCCAATTCGAACATTTTCGGCTGGGCCCCAGCAGGGTGACTGAAAAAAAATGTAAAAAAAAGCCTTTCATTTCTTAGCAACAGGTTCCCTATAAAAAGTTCTGCCCAGTATGTATTTTTTTGTACCAATAGGATTACGATACGTCCGTATTTTCTTCCCGGATGGTGATTTAAGAACCAAAAAGCCTGACATGTCCGGGAAAATACAGATGTATGTTAACTCTACCTAAAGTTCTTTTTTAAAAAGATGGGTCTGAACTAGAAATGAGCTCCACCACTCCCTGAGGGTGTGCTAGGGTGCACATGTGTGGGTCCTAGCTGCTCCTTGCCTACCTCATTGAAGCAGGTGTGCAGGGTTACTTCCCTGGGAACTGCAGGGCACTGGTGGACATGGGGCTGGCTGGAGGTAGGGGGGAGGGGGCTGGAGGTAGGGTCTGGCTGCAGGTTGGGCAAGGGGTGTGGGACAGACTGGAGACAGGGGGTGTGGCGTGGGCTGGCTGGCTTCAGGCAGGGCCACGGGGGGTGCGGCATGGGTTGTCAGGGCTGGAGACATAGGAGTGTGGGACTGGCTGGCTTCAGGCAGGGGGGTGCGGCAGGGGCTGGCTGGAGGCAGGACAGGCGGTGAGGCAGGGGCTGGTGCGGGGCTGAAGGAAGGGCAGGGGGTGTGGGGCTGGCTGCACACAAGAACTGGTGCAGGCAGAGCAGGAGGTGCGGGGCTGGTGCAGGCAGGGGGTGCAGCAGGGGTTGGCTGCGGGCAGCTGGTGCAGGTACAGGAGGTACACCCCATCCTGTATGGTGAGTGCTTCCTCCTCCTCCCTCCCCCACCGGGATAGCAGCAGCAGCCTGGGGCTCAGGGGCTATTTAAAGGGCCCGGGGCTCCCATGCTTCCACTGCCCCAGCCCTGTAAATAGCTGTGGGAGCCCTGGGGAAGTGGCGGGGCTCCGGGGGCTATTTAAAGGACTAGGGCAGCAGAGGCAGCGGGAGCCCCCTCCCGCTACCCCAGGGCTCTGGGGGTATTTAAAGGGCACAGGGCTCCCCTCCTTCTACCACTCCAGCCCTTTAAATAGCCACGGGAACGGTGGGGAAGTGGTGGCTATTTAAAGGGCTGGGGCGGTAGGAGCGATGGGAGCTCCAGACTTTTTAAATAGCCCCCAGAGCCACACAGCCCTATCCCAGGGCTCCAGCAGTGGTGCTCTGGTGGCAATTTAAATGGCCTGGGGCTCCAGCCCCTGCTGGGAGCCCCAGGCCTTTTAAATTGCCCCCAGGGGAAGCTGGGCCACTCCGGTACAGCGCACTGGCTTTTGCCGGTACACCATACTGGGGCTTGGGCATGGGGCCCTCTTAGGGGCAGGCCCGATTCAGGGGAATTGGTTGAATTGGCCTAAAGCCGGCCCTGACGGCTGGGATTTAAAGGGCTCTGGGCTCCCCGCCGCCGCTGCCTTTTGAATCCTGGCCACAGCTGAGATTTAAAGGCTCCCCTCCGCTGCCAGCAGCGCAGAGCCCTATGAATCCTGACGGTGGCTGAGATTTACAGGGCTCTGGGCTCCCCGCAGCTGCGGACAGCCCAGAGCTCTTTGATTCCCTGCCGCGGGCTGCACAGTGAGCCTCCGTGGGCCGCATGCTGTGCAGGCCTGATATAGAGCTGAGGGTAGACATTGCACTAGGTAGCCTCTGTAGCTAGAGAAAACATTCCTGTGCATTCGGCAAAGTTTGTGGCAAAAAAAGAGAAGCCTTGTAGTGTAGTGGTGATCATGTTCACGTAACACATGAAACATCCCCAGTTTGAAACCAGGCGGAAACAGATCACTGTTCCTTTTTCTGACTCCTCTCCTGCATTTTCAGTCTTAGAACAGACCGCACTGTGAAATTTTACTTTGAATTATATCAGTTATGAGTTAAATAATATGGAAGCTCTCTCTAAGTTATAGTCCTGGGTTCCTTGCCCTTTCAGCTGCGCTGATAAATTAACATTTTTGTTTTTTTGTTAGGCTTCATGAAAATTTTCCCCTGCCACTTTTATAGGGACAGAATGCTATCTAGGACTCTGAAATAATCTTAACGTGGCCCATAGAGTGCAATCCTTCATTCTGGATTTGTCCTTCCACAAGTTGAACTGCTCCTTACTACTGTCCAGGCGTCATGAGCCATGGGAGCAAGGAGCAGGCTGGGGTAGGTGCAACCACGTGGTAATGCCGGCTAGGAGAGCAGCCTGAGGCAGAAGCCTCCAGCTGGCATGATATTCCAGGCAGGACTGAATCTCCATGACACGAAACTTAAAGAAGAGAATGACCTGGAGTCACTCCTATTCGGTGCTCTAAGAGGAGGATATCTATGTCTGTCCAGGCACCCCAATCGACCTCACTGAGGTCTGCTGGCTGAGCGGGACCCTAGCTGGCAGGAGCCAGCAGACAGAGCCTCAAACTGGCAGCGGGGCTGAGCTGCTCAGCCTGCTGCTGGTCTGGGGCTCTGTCCGTTGGCCCCACTCAGCCCGCTGCTTGCCTGGGGTTCCGATCAGGCAGGCAGGCAGTGAGCTGAGCGGGTCTAGCGGATAGGACCCAGGGGAAAAAAGGTGTTAAATGATTGTCTGCGGTTGCTTTCACTGAGGGAGGGAGGGAGAGGGGGGCCTGATGACATGTACCCAAAACCACCCGCGACAAAGTTTTTGCCCCATCAGGCATTGGGAGCTTAACCGAGAATTCCAATGGGCTGTGAGAACTGTGAGATAGCTACCCACAGTGCACCGCTCTGTAAGCCGATGCTAGCCACGGTAGTGAGGACACACTCCGCTGACTTAATGCACTTAGTGTGGACATGTGCAATAGACTGTATAAAATCAAATTCTAAAAAATCAACTTCTGTGAAATTAGGTAAATTTTATAGTGTAGACATACCCTTACCACCTTTTCTCTGGATGCTGTATCTTAGATTAGGGCCAGATCAGCCTCTGGCTGGCCCCCGAGTTCATTTTATCCTTCTCAAACTGTACTGAATTCTGTTCAGACGTAGCTCTGTCTCTGTGGCAGCTGAGTAATGCACATTGTAAAGCATCTTTTGTTTAGGCTATAGCTGACCCAGAGGTGTGTTTTTGTTTGTTTTGTTTTTTTCTGGTCAGAAGTTGCACTGGATACATGTGGTTGTGGATTGTATTTATTAAGGCTTCAGAGTCTGAAGTAGAAATTTACGGTGATGGGTGTTTTGACATACTGGTTGATGGAGTATTTGAAGGACAAAGCCAAGACCCTTAAACAATCTTTTTATTTTTTTTCTGCTGGAGTCTGTAATTTTTTCTTTCATTTCTGAAGCATGGATAGGAGCTATGAAAAGGCTGTTAGTGAGACTGTTTAAAATCTCAGAATAAATTAGAAACAATAATTGGCTCTTCTGGCTAATAAAAAATAATTTGAAAATTATTTTCCTGCAATTTGTGTAAAATGTTTTTCTTTGTTTTGTCAGGGCTTTAAAAATCCACTTACCACATCATGCTAGCTTGCTCGGAAAATCTTAGTATCTAAATGATCAATTTCTGCACAATTTAAGCTTTTATGTTTATTTAAAAGTTTCAGACCCATATGGTTACAAAAGTAAGCTTCCAAACATGAATCAACACAATGCTCTGTTCCTGAGAGTGCCACCAAACTGGTTAGTGATTCTATTGCAACTCATTGCTTTGCCAAGCAGCACCAGAGTGAAGTTGTCAAAACTATGGTCCGGTTCATGCTTGGTATTCAGAACCCTGTGGATTGCAGTTTGAAATTGATAAGAACCAGTTTTATTGTATAGCAAATTTAACACACAAATGCTATGAGCCAGTCGCCTTAGGCAATCCACAGGAAAGGAGAGGTTCGGGGAGGAGGAATCTGGTAAAGTTCCACATTCTCCTTGCAACCAAGAATAGGAAGCATCCACCAGTTATTTGAGCCACCAACTTCCTTCTGACAGTCACTAGATGCCATTTGTAAAACTCTCTTTCCTGTTAGTGCTTACTGAATAATAAGGGTGAGCTCCAGGTTTTCTGCCCCCCCCCCAAGTGGGGGAGGAAGCCAATCGACTCCATTCTTCGGCGGCAGCTCAAAGAGGACGAGAGATACTGAGGGACCTGCTGCTGAACTCCGGCAGAAGATCCGGATGGGCTGCTCCAATAGCAGATGGAGTGCTGCCCCTTTGTATTGGCTGCGCCAGGCACCAGCTTTCTTAGCTGTTGCCTGGAACCGACCCTGTGAATAATGCATGATGCTGATGATCTCCAGAGCATCTGAACATAAGAGACAAATCATGGCTCTGATCCTGGAAGCAGTTAAGCGTGCACTTAAGTACCATGAATACTGTCATTGATTTCAGTGGGACTACATGATAGTAAGATTAGGCATGTGCATCAGTGTTTGTAAGATCAGGGCCTCAGCGTGACAGCACAGTGAATTTAAGCTATCAAGAATGACCACAAGTATACTCTGCTCCAAGCTTCTGGACTATTCCACTCCCCATACCTGTTGCTTGTACTTCAGACTTACCAGCTTTCTGAAACCTCCATATAGCATCATCTTAGGGCTTGTCTTCACTGCTAACAAAAGCAATGATGTTTACCTCAGAGTAAATGACCCATGTGAGCTCTCCTTAGGTAATGACACAAGGAAGACAAGGCACTTTAGTTTCACCACCAGGTAAATCTCAGATGGGGATCCAGAATCATAGACATGTAGGGCTAGAAGGGACAATTACCTCCAGTGTAATCCATATAATGCTCCTCTTCATACACCCCAGGATATAAGCATTATTATTATTTAGTTAGTTTATTTTTGCAACTGCATCACATCATTGACTCATTCAATTTGTGATTCGCTATAACCTCCAGATTCTTTTAAGCAGTACTACCATCTGGTCAGTTATTCCCCATTTTGTAATTGTGCATTTGATACTTTTCCTTTCCTAAGTGTAGAACTTTATCTTTGTCTTTGGTCTGAAATTAACAAGATGAAATTCAGTAATCTGTCAAGATGCTTGCAACCCCTCCCATCTTGGTGTCATCTGCAAATTTTATAAGCATACTCTCCACTCCATTATCCCAGTCATTAATGAAAATATTAAATCTTATCCCCTGTGGGACTCGACTAGATATGTCCTCTCAGTGTGACAGCAAACCATTGAGAACTACTCTGAGTTTGATCTTTCAACAGGTTGTACACCCACTTACATAGTAATCTCATCTAGACCACATTTCCCTAGTTTGTTCGAGAATGTCATGTGGGACTGTGTCGAAAGCCTTATCTTGATTTTTAGTATCACGTCTATTGCTTCCCCCCATCCCTAGTAACTTTCGACCAGTATAGGACTGAGCATGGTAAGTTTACCTCATGGTAAAACTAAAATGCTTTGTCTTCACTATTATTTTTTTATCTCGGGATAGCTCACGTGCATAAGTCAGCTGAGGTAAAAAAAAAACAACACCTTTTTAACAGTGAAGTCAAACCCTGAGGTACACTTCCATAGTAGCAGTACTCCGTTAATAGGAGAGGCTCTGAAACAGCTCGAACAAGACACGTGAAAAATGTAAAGTGTATATTAATCTACTGTATAACATAGTGCTATATTGACCAGACGTTATATTGTCATCCTTGTTGTGGACATCACACAGCAATGATCCATATTTATTAACAGATTTATTTTTTTAATTTGAAGAAAAGGCTAGGTTTTTCATGTTCTTTTCTTCTATGTTATATCATGATGTAGTAGTGCTGTATGCTGCATCCAGTGAGATTTGATTTTTTTAATCTTGTTGGTGCCTTCATGTCTATATTATACAAAAATAATACAACAAAATACTATTGTTCTCCATGTCCATCAAGGGTGGTGCAAGAAGTAATCAGCTTAGTTTACAGCAAGGGAGATCTAGGTTGGTGTGACGGAGTGTTTAAGCCTCACACTAGGACTGAAGGGGTTAAAGAACAATTTTGAGTCCAGATGAACAATTTTGGGCCCAGTCACATCTGCAGAGCATGCTCCATATGGAGATGAAGCTTAAAAGGAAGCCAGACAGCTCAGAAAGGGGCTGACAAGGCAGAGAGAAGGGCCTGTCCTGGGCGCTCCTGAGAAGAGATGTTGCAGGTTAGACAAACACCAGTCAGGGATGGCCTAGGCATATTTAACCCTGCCTCAGGCAGGGAGATAGACTAGATGATCTCTTGAGGTCCTTTCCATCCCTGCATTTTTATGATTCTGTGATAATCTATCATTTGCAATAGGTTTACAAAAGCAAAAAGAAAAGGACTCCAAATGGGCTATATCAGAAAGACCTGGATAACTCTAGTGCATGTAACAAAAATTAGGCCTTTATTTAGGTTTCGTACGGTTGGCCACCCTCTACCCCCTCCCCACCACCACTCAGTAAAATGTATTGTAAGAGTTTTATTGACTGTTACTTTCTTGCTTTCAAAGGTCTGCTGGAAACACAGCCATTGCACGAGACAGACGAAGAAACGGTCACTGATATTGATTTCACAAGCATGATTTCTGAAGAAGAGAGAGAAGAATTAAAGATTGAGCTAGCCAAGGTAAAGCTTTGGAATCCCCTGGATATTAATATTTGTACCTCCTGAATTTGGAAGTTATTAACAGGATCAAGTGCAGATGCCACAAGTACATTATATTTCCTTTATTTAATTATTCTAGACTAGAATAGTGCAAGGTGATTTATTCTGTCAGATTATTTTTGGAAAACTAATCATCTATTGACGGCAGAGGTAAAATTAGTGGGTGTGCTATTTTAAGAAACGAGCCATGTGTCATTTAGTCTTAAATTTGCAGCACATACAGTGAATGAAAGGTCTCTGAAAGAACTCTGCCTTGGTTTCCCCTCTTCCAGGCTCCTCAATACACAACTTCTCATGCTCAAAAGGCTTTCATAAGTCCAGTAACAACCACTCTTCTTGAAGTATGGTGTGTTAAAACAAAGTTCCAGAACAAACATCGAAGGTCTTCCATCCTCCCACCCCTTAAAGCTGGGCCCAACTCCTCCTCCCTCAGGTATTGGCTCATTCTCTGTTCACAGGAGAAGACATAAGGCCTGGCCTGCCTTCTTTGCCACCCCCCAAATGGAAGACGAAACTTTCAGCTAGGTCTTTCTACCCAGCCATGTCTCCCTTCCTCAGGGACCACAGCAAAAGAGTCTCTCTCCCTGCAACTCCACGCTGCAGTGCCTCACTTTAGTTGTTCACAAGCTTCTGTTTTTCTAACCCTCAGAGTCCTGGTTTAATCACATGACTGATTGTTATGTGACTTGATTCATTCTTTCCACCTGGGGAGGCAAATCAGCTGTGTCACAGGTGGGCTGAGACCTCTCTCATGCTCTCTCTCGCTTTCTGTGGAAGGGCCAGCCAGCCTGTGACACACTTACTGAAAAGAACTGATTACATGATTCTTAGAGAAAATGATACTGATGATGATTGCAACGTCATGACAACACAACTTCTTACAGTACTGTGAAGAGAATTTGTGCCAAATAAAATAAAATAAATAAATGGCTGAAGGACGTTAGGGGAGCCTGAACTGGAGGAAGTTACATGGCACTATTAATTTAGTTTTGATGAGGTTAGGAAGAGAGTCAACATCAGGCTTAAATCCAATCTGAATGCAGCCTTCCATGGTGTCTGCTGTCTGATACAGAAGAAGTAGATGAGGGGCAGCCAATTAGAAGCATGGAAAAACCTTCATATGGAGCAAGATTGAAAGAACTGAGGTTGTTTACTTTAGAGGGGAGACAAATAAGAGGGATTGTAGGAAAAGTATTCACAGTAAAGAAAGGTAAAGAGAAGATAAACTGTGAACTTCTATTCACTCTCTCATAGTACAATAAGAAAGGGACAATCAGTGAAACCAGAAGGTGGGAAATTCAAAACAATAAAAGTTCCAATTCTAGGGATTTTAATAAGCCAAACATTTTGGAAGAGACAGAAACCTTCAAGCTTCAATGCATGAGTAGGCACTAACAGTTGGCAGGGTCATAGGAAAGTTCTGTAATTGAGCTGTCCTCTGGAGCATCTGGTACTAGCAACTATGGGACGCTGATACAGGACTAGATGATGTAATTCAAAGGACAATTCTTAGCAGAGACTAGTCTTTCTCCACCATGCAGTAAAAACTATTTAAATTGCAATTAATAGTCATAAGAACAGCCATACAGGTTCAGCCCAGTGATCCAGCAAACCCAGTATCCTCTCTCCTGACTGTAGCCAGTGCCAAGTGGCTTCAGAGGGAATGAACAGAACACAGCACTTATAAATGATCCATTCCCTGCCATCCTGCTCCAGCTTCTGGCAGTTGGTGGTTTAGAGACACCCCAAGCATGGGGTTCCATTCCTAACCATCTTGGCTAATAGTCATTGATTGTCCTATCCTCCATGACCTTATCTGATTTTTTTTTTTAACTTAAGCCACTGAGACTTTTGTTTGATTCATTCTGTACGCTGACTTGTGATTTCCTGAAGGATTAAAAGCCAAGTGATTTTTTCTGCCCAGTTGGGCTTTTAAGGCTATGGGAAGATCTAATGTCTCTGAAATGTTAGCTACATGTTGCTCCTATAGTGAATTTGTATGCCTGTAAATAACAGAAAGAAAGCTTAATTATATGACTGTTAATTATATTTGTATATCCCGCTCAGGACATGCAGATGGAGTAGAAGTTATTTAATATTTAAAGAAAACGTGTGTCAGCTCACACACTGTAGCTCTTGGATTCATTGATCTGCATGTGGTAGAGCAGACTGAAAGAGCGAGAAGGGGGAAAATTAAAGAAAACTCCTTGTAGTTATCTGCGAATAATGAGTTCCCCAAGAGTCTCATCCTATGAGGTCCTGAGCGCCCTTCACTCTCATTGATGTCAGTGGGAATTGAGGGCACTCGGAACCCACCACACAGGATGAGACCCTTAATTCAAGTACACAAAGACAAATTGAAAGTTGTTCTGTCGTCACTAGAATTACAGTATCTAGGTCAACTGGGCTGTTTTAAGACTGTTTTAAATTGCTCACGGCATTCTAGTAGCATGTAATTATGTTCAAAGGGAAAACATTTGAGTATTGCATTTAGAGAAAGTCTGGAGAATTTGGGGCGATTCTAAGGCTATAATTAAATTAAGATCAAGTTTCCTGGAAGAGAGGTTTTTTCCGTAAGTGCTTGTCTACACTGATACTTTACAGCGCTGCAACTTTCTCGCTCAGGGGTGTGAAAAAACAGCCCCCGAGTGCTGCCCACTTCTTTCTTGATGCCTACAAGAGATCAGTTAATGGAATGAGTGGCTGTCAGGTATGCCTGATGTGTATTTATTTAAACAAACAAAATATGATCTATAATGTGTGCATGTATCCGATTATATAAAAATATGCTTTGTTTTTTTTTACTTTGTTTTTTTTATTCCCCCTTGCCTTGTATGTTGCTGGTCTTGGGGATGGATCACACATGTCCACTACCTTGTGTGGTTTTCATTACACTTACCACTTTGCTTGTATGTTATATTCCACTCCTAACTCCCTTTCTTTGTTGTCTTTATTTTAGATGGTAAGGTTTCCAGGGCATGGAGTGTATCTTACTTTGCATTTGTGCATTGGCTAGTACAGTGGGGTCCTGATCCTAACTGAGGCCTTCAGGCATTTCTGTAGTACCCATAAAAATGACTATATATTCCTGTAACAATCTGAAACTAAAAATGTACCACAGGTCCACTTCACATTCCAAAATTACAACAGATCTGCCCCAAAATTTTTCATGGGATCAGGAGTTTCTGTCAGAATGTGTTGTGGTTTTTTGTTTTGTTTTAAGCAAGTTCAGTTATGTACATCAGAGTCTGAGTTTCAGAAAAAATGTGGACACTTAGGGCCTGCTTCTGCAAACACGTAGGCATATGAGTAATCTTACTTGTATGAGTGGTCCTACTGAAGTCAGTCGGAAAGCTAATAGACTATTCAGAGGAACATAATTTTGTTGGTCATCAGCTTCCTCTGGTTGTGTATCTCCCATGTAACAACAGGGGAGAGAAAAACATAAGATAAATGTGATTCTGTAACCCCAAAAATGATCAGAGGGACTATATCTTCTCTCTTTCTGGTCCTAACCTAGCACACACTTCTGCACATGCTTAACCTTAGGAAAACAATGGGGTAGTATATGCAAAAGCAGCTCAGTCACTTTTGAAAATGGAGCTTAGGTTCATAAGGCATCAAATAGTGGGATTTTCAAAAACACACCTAACTCTCATTGAAGTGAATAGGGGTTAGGCAGACTTACTTACTTTAAGTGCTTTTTTGAAAATCCCACTACAAATCCCTAAGCCTTTCTGCTAGTTACTTACAAGTCCCCAATCATGGTGGTAGCTGAACAACTTCAGTAGGTTTTATTTCTGAAACTGTTTTTAGCCTTTTTTTTTAACTGAGATTTCAAATTGATGGTTTCCTTTTAATAATGGATGGTTTAAGAAACACACTTTGCTTTCCTCTAATAGAGTGCGTAATGTTGTCTGTGTTTCAACAGTATGCAAAGGGTTAGTGCTTACTTAGAGCCTAGAAGATTTAGTTAATTTCCGCTTGTTCAGTTAGAGAATTTTAGTCAAAAAGACTTTGATGGAATGTTCACACAGACAGGTATGTAATCAATTTGGTGTTAGTCTGTATGGTAAGCATTAGTGTTTAAGTATCTGTAAGTAAGGTAAGATACTGGTTTTGGCTTAATCTTAAACTATTTAATAGTGTTAGTGGGGTGAACTGATGCACCCAGAGTTTTGGTTTTGGGTGGCAAGCAATTGAATTCTAAGTTTCACTGTCCAATCAATAAATGCATAATCCAATTAGTTTTAAACCAGAATGGTTTCGTTCTTCTTTCTAGAAACACTTGCTCAGTTACCTCTTCACAGAATCTGGTTTCTTCCCTAGTGGTGCTGATTCTTGCCAATGTTTCATTTTGCTGTTTCCGCAATGGAAAGAGGAAGGAATTCTTAAATTAGTTATTTATGATCCAGTGCCCGCTAAACTTACTGGAAAAACAAGAAGTTATTCTGGAACATGCAGATTCTAACACTTTGTTGCATTCCATGGTGAACTCCTGGCCTGTTGAATTCAGCAGGAGTTTTTGCATTGACTTCAGTAGGGCAGGATTTCATCCCATATTCCTAAAATTGCTGATGAATTCCCAAGCTTCTTGAATAACTTGGATCCCATGTAATGGCAAATGAGAAACTGATAGGGTGGAGATTAAACAATGAGATTTTTAAAAGACCAGTGAAACTTTGATCTGTTTCAGAGTAAGAGAATGTATTAGTGTGCAAGATAAAAATAGTTCTGGGATCAATAACATAAAACCAGCCTTGGAAGTCAGTGCTTTATTCACTAGTGCTTGCCTCATTCTTTGCAGTTTAGAGGGTTAAATCATACAATGTCCCATAGGATAAAGGGATTCCAGGATACTTGGATAGGGTTGCCAGATGTCCGGTTTTCAACCAGAAAGTCAGGTTGAAAAGGGAACCTGGCAGTGTCTGGTCAGATATACTAACTGGACACTAAAAGTCCAGTTACTGCAGGTGTGTCTAGGGGAGGGGGTGTGTCAATTACAGCCTGTTGCCCAGCCCTGATGTGGTAGCTCCTGTGGCCGCACACGAACCAGCTCAGGCCGCGAGCAGTTCCTTTGAGGAGTGTGGTTTGCAGGGCTGCAGCTGAGCACAGAGTGCGGAGGTCCATAGTCAGCGGGGTAAGGGACTCCCAGTGTGTTACTGTGGTTCTAAACATCCAAAGCTCTTGGTAACAATTACTCTTGGTGAGGCAGTGGCAAGAAATAAATCAATGGAGACAAGCCATCTGATAGGTGGTTGGCACAATCAGTACACCACAAGAGTGCTTTCACTTAAAGCTCCACTTTATTTAGTCTCAAGCACTTACGCACACATTCAAAACAGGTTAGTAAAACACCCCCAAAATCAATAATTACCGAAGTCTGGAGCGGTCTTTGCATGGTACAACAGCTGTCCAATTGGCCTGTCTTTCAGCTGCCACTCGGGACCCTAAGATGTGTCCATGAAGTGTTTCTGAAGAGTCCAACTACCCTATACTTTCTCTCCTTATTTATTTGGGTTAGTGTAACAATAACATGTTAAGCAAGCAATTTCAAAGGTTAGAGGGTTTAAGAAAAACCTCGTTTATTAGAGAGATGTGGTGGGGTTTTTTTGTTTTTGGGTTTTTTTTCTGGAGCCTGCATGTTTTGAGGGCCCTGACAAACACACATATGAGAGGGCATATATGGATAAGCTTCCTGTTTTTTCTAAAACACATACCTCAGCAATTGCAACAGAGATCTTATCAGGAAGGACAGAGGGTCAAACTGTCCCCCCATCTGCCCCGCCCAGCTGCTTGTTTAGTTATGCTAAGGGCTTTGCAGTGGCTTACGAAGACTTACTGATTTAGCTGCTTTTGGCAATAAGTATGATAATAGATATTCCAATTATTGGTAGTAGTCCTGGCATTTTGCTCATCCACCAAGATCTTCCTATACACGCAGGCTTGGAACGTTCCCTGGGAGGGAAGGAATGTGAGCTGCCCCGCCAGCTGGTTCTTCCTCCAGCCGCGCTCTCAGGCAGCTCCAGGGCAGAGAGGGCTCAAGCAGGTGGGGAAGAGGGCTGCTGGATAGGCAGCACTGAGGGAGGCTGGGGGCTGCTGGGCAAGAGGGCCGTGCCCTAGCTCGCCAGTGGGGCTGCCTGGCTGCTCCAGTGCAGGCACGGCACTCTTCTGACCTGCACTGCCAGGTGCCAACCCCAGCTCCAGCAGGGCCAGTCCCTTGGGGCTGCTCAGACTGGAGTTAAAGGGAGAAAGCAGTGAGGGAGGCAGGTGAGGAATGAGTGGGGTGTGGGACCTGGGGGAAGAGGTGGGGCAGGGCCGGGCCTTGAGGAAAGGGGCGGGTTAGGGAGTCTAATTTTCAGACATTAAAAAGTTGGCCACTCTACACTTAGGATAGACATGAAAAAACAAAACAGCTTTAATGGAAATTCTAATTGTGTTGACAAGAATAACTATATTTGTCCTTCGCCCTCACCACCACTGCAACTTAATTATTACATGAGGCTGCCTGTTTTTTGAGGTAGAGATTTTAAGCCCTATGCAGACTAATGGCATGAGAAGATTGAATAAATGGTGAACTGTTGCTAGTCTTCCTCCCCTTAGCCAAATGTCCTATTCCTATGCTAGGTAACAATATTATTTTTGTATAAAATGAAGTCTGAAAAATTGTGTTTGAAAAGACATGTCTGCCAGAGTACAAACAGTAGCGCCATAGATTGCTTTTGACCAAACATATTGTTTAGTCCTTACTCATGCACAAGTTGGTTAGTTCAAGGTCAGTTCTTAGTTTGACTTTTTTCCCCCCTCCCTTTAACTGAAATGTTTCTAAAGATTAGATGGCAGATTATAGGGCAGTTCCTGCTTGCTTTGTGTCTATGCAAGTAGTCCAACTGATTTCCCCCCCTACAAGTAAAATTTAGTCTGTAGTTATCAAGTCTAAAAACGATTCAGAAATAGAAGATCAAGGCATAGGCCTTGATTCTCTGTTCCTCCACTCCCAGGCTGGGTGTGGACAAACAAAGTTACTCGAAGACACCTTTTTGCGTTTGGTATTCTCAGGTCTTCAGGGCTGCTTCTCTGGCTTTTATGCTTGGAGTGCCTATGGATCCTTATAGCCAGTGAGGTAGCCAGAGTAGAGAGTTTTCTCCTGGCATGTCCATATACCAGGGGATATGACAGAGATGGTATAGCTCTGCTCCGTCAGCTTTATATAAAGTAGGACTTCTTCCTTTGCCAGGAAAATTCCCAGTAATCTCTTCAGCTCTCTCTATTCAGCCCCTTTAGCTGTTGGAGTGACGTTAAGGAGCTTTAATGGAGCAGAGAACCAGGCCTGTAATGTGCAGCCTGGGCTTGAGCACTAAGTTGTTCGAGGCTCTATAGCTGGTACCTTAAATGTAGTGAAGTTTTTCCTCTAGAAATGACTCCTTCCCCTTTATATTGGGATGGGTTGATAAATTATGGGCCACATTGTTACTAGCCCTGAGGAGGACATGTCTGGGTTGGCCAAGGAGGTTTATGGCATGATACCCCAAACCCGATAGACAAGGACCAGTTCCAATAGTCCCTATAGCTACACTATAAGTCTGTTGTACTCTGACAGATTCTTGGCCACCCTTGGTAACATCTAATGCTTTAAAAAAATCTATTTTTATTATTTCAACCATATAAAACAACAGAGATTAAAAGTCTCACATAGAAAAACATAATGCTTTTTGAAAAACAGTGCTCCTTATTTATTTAAAACCTATTTGGGGGAGTGAGGGGGTGTATGTGTATTATATATGATCCAAGACTGGAGGGTTGTGATACTTTATATGCTGAAGCTGTAAATAGGAAATGCAAAGCTCATGGATTCAAAGGAAGGTGGCTGTGTTACATCGTTTTCCTCCACTCCTACCCAGTCCCATTTTTTATGTGAATCAAGTGCTTGTGTCATTTAAAGACTTGTGATGCTCCCAAGCAGTTCTTGCTGCACAGTTGCTTCCCAAGGGTGAGATAACTCTCCCCTTTACGAGGTGCGTGCATGGAGTGAGGAGTGTGGGATCATATATTTAAGGAAATGTGCATTTTGAGCAGAATTTTAATAATGGATGTGGTAGTCCAGGCAGCTTCCCAGGGAACAGCAAAATTGCTTTAATCCTTTTTCCCACACATATGCCTCACTGTCAAATACAGAGTCACATGAACATCGGTAGAGATTTTTAACTCTGACCATGTGATACTTATTTATCTTTCCATGACTAGCTAACATTTCTGTTTTATTCTATTCAGCTAGAGGATGAAATTTCAACTTTACGGCAAGTGTTAGCAGCCAAAGAAAAGCACCTAGCAGAAATCAAACAAAAGCTTGGTATCAACCTGATGAATGAGCTGAAACAGAACTTTAGCAAAAGCTGGCACGACATGCAGACGACTTCTGCGTGAGTACAAAACCTGTACAAGTTCATTCTTCTCCACTGAGTAGCATATTTTGGGCCCTCATACAGTGCTATTTGCTGAAAAATGTGGCCAAACTTGAGCAAGCTGCAGGAACTGACATGGCAGGTTCTTCAAAGTACTTAAGTGGTTCCAAAAAAAAAAAAAAGCAATCCTGTAACAACACCACAAAAAAACCTGTACCCCACCAAATGTTGCCCATATCACATGAACCCCAGATTGGTGGGAGAATATTTTTGATCTGATGGCATTATATTTGTTTTCCTACTTAGCTTTTTTCTTTGTACCAAAACATCAGCAGCAACAAAAAACACTTCCAGTGCTCACAGAACTGCTATGTATGACTCCATATGAGAATTTTCTACAGTTTTTCATAGTTGACTTCAATAACTGAAAGCAGGCAATAGTCATAGGAGAAACAGTGCTGTGTCTAATGGTTAGAACAGGGAGACCTAACTTCATGATTCCTGAGTTTATTCAGAGCATTGCTATTGGCTTGCAGTTTGAGCTTAGTCAAATAGCTTAATGTGTCTCAGTTTTTGTTTACTTGTGTGTAATATGGATATCAAGAATGCTTACCTAGTTTCCAAGAATGTGGAGAAGCTCAGTTTAGGTGAGATCTGTGAATTAAAAGTACTGTAGAAATGCAGGGTATTGGTATGCTACTTGCAATGTATAAATATGGTAACTGAAATTCAAGTGTTAACTAAACAGCTCAGTAAAAATCTCTATCTGGAAATCTTTTAAAAAACAAACCAATGATACTGTAGAACCTTAATGGTCTAGTTCATTGTCTGCCAAAAGGGTGTTTTTGGAAGAAAAAAAAAAAAAAAAAGGGTTGCTTGTTTGTAGGGTGGGGAGTTGGTTTTTTGTTTGTGCTGCTAATTAAAACTAACCTATCTATCTCCTAAAACTGGAAGGGACCCTGAAGGGTCATCGAGTCCAGCCCCCTGCTTACACTAGCAAGACCAAGTACTGATTTTGCCCCAGACCCCTAAGTGGCCCCCTCAGGGATTGGCCTGCTAAACCCAGGGTTGCGAGTTCAATGCTCAAACCACTGAGCTATCCCTCCCCGCAAGGTCTCCCATGGGGAAAGGAGTTACTGATACATGTAAAGAAACAGTGATAAGACCTACCCTGAATCTGCCACAAAATGTAGAGGCCTGGAGCAGGTACAGCACTTTGAGCTTCTGTCTGAATAACTTTGTATGTGTCTGAGGTAAAAGCTGACTGGGAGAAATGGAGTTTGAACAAGACAGGAGACAGACAAAATAAGAAGCTCGAAAACCAAGTCCTTACTGAGGTGCAGGTCTCAGCTCCATAGTTAAGGTTGAGTTTTGCACTTAAAGCGGGGTTTCAACACTGATATTTATGAACACACTGTATCTTTCCTAAAATGACAGCACCTGAGTATTGAATGAATAATAATAAAAAGGAAAATCTAGTGTAGCTGTCTCCAAACTGCAGGGAGCTTCGTTTTCTTCCCCCGCCCCCCCACAGGGGCACAGAGGAACATTCGGGGGGAGAGCGCCACCCGCCTCCGTTCCTGGCTGTGGCCCCTCCTCCCCGGGCCCCTGGCCAAGGCTCTGCTCTCAGCCCTGCCCCTGGCTCAGCTGGGGTCCCAGCCTTTGCAGCCCCAATCCTGGACCTGGCTGCAGGGGGGAGGGGAAGGGGCGGAGATAGGGTAAGGAAAGGGTAGGAGGTAAAAGGTTTGGGGACCACTGATCTAATGTAATTGTAGTGGGGGGGGGGGGAAGTTTTCTGTCAAAGCTGTTTTGTGATAGAAAATTGGGGTTTGGGGAAAATGATTTTTTTTTCTTAAACAAAAATTGTGTTTTCCATGTAAAGGTTTGGTTTTGTGGGTATTTTTAATAAACACAAACATCCCAAAACATGGAAGATGTATTTCAGCCAGGATTAATGAAAGAATAGGGTCATGAGGCACCAGAACTAAAACTTCAGTGAGGCAGCCCAGCAGAATTCCTAAATAAAACTTTTCCGTTTTAAGCTTGTATAGAAGGGGTACATAAGCAGGATGATTTGCATGAGACCTGATCATTAGGACAATCCCTACTATTAAAAATTAAGAACAATAAGGAAAAGTTTCAAAAGGACAGTTTAGGCATCTATCTCCTGCTGAAAATTAACTGGGGATAGGTGTCTAAACTGCCCTTTGTGCCTCTCCCTAAAGCATCCAAATCTTCAAAGTGCCGCACAACCTGGGCTTCTGTTGGCTTCAGTGGGAATTCACACTGAAGGATCTATCTCGGCAGAAATCTGATAGTAGATGATGATTGTAGGTTGAATAAACATTCTAATAACATTATTTTTTCAGTGTGGTAGCATGGAGTCAGTGCCTTACCCATAAAGGTTCCTTGTTAATATTTGCCTTCAGCCTTACTAAATCAGGAGCCTATTAAAGAATAAAGTCCAAAATATTTGGGTGCCCAAATTTAGACTCTTAAATCCATATTTAGATATCTTAATTAAAATTGCCTGACTTTCAAGCCAATGTTAATGGGATTTGTAGACACTCAGCGTTTCCAAAAATAAGGCTTTTTTTTTTTAACTTGGGAGATTTTCAAAAGCGTGAAGAAGTATGCACCCAAACGATCATTGATTTTTGGAAAGAGCCCAAATGGGCTCCCAGAAATGGGGGTACCCAAAAATCAGTGGTAACTTGAGCACCTAACTGCTATTTCTGCCTTTTGAAAATCTGCCGGATGCCTAACTGTAGATATAGGCGTTAACTTTAGGCATCTAGATTTGAAAACATTTTAGATGTTCACCAACTTTGAAGTGTTACTAATAGTGCCAGGAATATCACCTTCAAAGGATTCTGTCCAGCAGAAAATGTCCATGGCTTTTCTCCTATAGAAAACCATAAATATGGGCTCCATGGACCAACATTTCCTATAGATTCAAGCCACCGGCAAGGTTGCCACATAGCTCTGGGACAATAGCACACAGAGCTAAATTCTGCCCTCTCTGCCCTCCATGCACACGGGCAACTCCTATTAATTCTAGTCGGATGCTATATTTTCAACAATAGCTCTGGCATTTTGCAGCAATATAGCTTTCAAAAGGAAACTCTGGAAGGCTGTTCAAATCTTTCATCCCTGAATACAAAATACCTTCTGTTGGAGCTAGCTCATTTACTTTGTCCCTTTCTGGGCACCACACTTCAGGAAAGGTAGACAAATTGGAGAAGGCCCAGAAGAGCAACAAAAATGAATTAAAGGTCTAGACCTATGAGGAAAGATGGAAAAACTTCTGATTATTTAGTCTGGAGAAGGGAAGAGTGAGGGGGGAGTGTGAGAAGTCAAGTATGTATAAGGTTGTTATAAAGGAGGAAGGTGATAATTAAGGCTATGTTTTAGTCATGAGTATTTTTAGTAAAAGTCATGAACAGGTCACGGGCTGTAAACAAAAATTTATGGGCTCGTGACCTGTCCATGACTTTTACTAGAAATACCCTCCCTGACTAAAACTTGGGTATGGCGCTGCGGGTGCTTGGGGAGGTGGTCTGGGAACCCCGCTGGTACTGGGGGTAGGAGGGGCTGAGCCATGCCACTGCCACTGTGGGAGGGACGGGGTGGTGGGGCTTCCTACCTGGCTCCACATCCCTGCAGCTCCTAGGCAGCAGGGGCCAGGTAGGGGCTCCACTGCTCCTGCTACAAGCACTGGCTGCCGCAGCTCCCATTGGCTGGGAACCACAGCCAATGGGAGCTGTGGGGGTGGGACCTGTGGGTGCAGGCAGCATGTGATGTAGACACCCCTCCGCCTAGGAGTTGCAGGGGGACCATGCCAGTGGGAGTTGGGGAGCCCCCCACCATGAGGTAAGCACCCCCTGCACTCCCCAACCCCCTGCCCCTAGCCCTGAGCCCTCTCCTACACACCCAGACTGCTGACCCAAGGGCTGCTCCAGCCAGCACCAGCTGTTGCAGAAGTCACAGAGGTCACAGAAAGTCATGGAATCCGTGACCTCCGTGACAGACTGCTCGCAGCATTAGTGATGATTTGTTCTCCTTATCCACTGAGGACAAGACAAGAAGTAATGGGCTTCAATTTCAGCAAGATTTAGGTTAGACATTAGGAAAAACTTCTTAACTGTAAATAAAAGTTAAACACTGGAGCAAATTACCTAGGGAGGTTGTGAAATCTCCATCACTGGAAGTTTTTTAAAGAACCAGTTAGACTGGGATGGTCTGTCAGGGCTGCCCTAGATCAGTGTTTCTCAAATGCAGCCACTGTATGGTTGTGTGTGTGCGTGTGTGTGGTGGTGGTGGTGGTGGTGGTTTTTTTTTTTTTATGGCCATGACAGCCTCCAAAACATGGGCGGATATTGGGGGGAAGGGGCAAAGCAGCGCCCCTCCTGTGGCATCCAACTGTTGCTCCTGACTAGCTGTTTCTAAGGACAGTGAGCTGCGCCACATTGGTGTTTGCACTGGTACTACCAGCAGAGATTGGCACCCTGCACTGCACAGCCTCCTCAGGGGGCTCTAGGCAGTGCCTCTGTAGACGTGGGGCTGGTGTGGGTGGTGCCAGATGCAGGTCTTGTCAGTGGAGGCAGCTGCAGCATTTGGCCACTAGGGCACTCCCCTGGGCAGTTCCCCCACTCCCAACCAGCCAGCATGTGGTTAATCTGGTATTCTGCAGGCAGCCAGTGAGTTCCCAGCCCATCTTCCCTGGAGTGGGCTCTTGCTGAAGGGCCACAGAAGGCAGGGACAGAGACAGGTCAGCCTTTTCCCCCTCCTGGGGCCACACTTGCTGTTTACAGTTGCTGCAGCTCCTGCAAGTACTTCAGTGGCCCCCACATGCTGCAGGATTTGGCAGCTCCCAGGCAGAGTGAGGGGCTCCTGCTCCATGACATGCACCAAGCACAAGAATAGGAGCAAACTCCAGGTAGAACTGTTGTACAGGCATCCACGTTTTACCAAAAAAGCAGAAGAGACAACAACAAAGACAAGAATGTGCAAAGCACCTTGTTGGTGTTTCTATGATGCTGAGGTTCAGTAAAGAATAGAGATGACTGTATTGAGTCTGCAAAAAAACCCAAAACCCAATATAAATAAATGACAATGAATTGGATGTGTTTGTGCACAATTATTTGTTTCTCCTAAAGTTAATTAAGTATTTTGGAAAAAGTTGTCTGCAAGAGTTGGTGGCTTCACTCTGAGGCCACCAAAAATCTTGTTGTGAGAAGCTCTAGATAATACTTAGTCCCGCCTCAGTGCAGGGAACTTGACCAGATGTACCATGAAGGTCCCTTCCAGTTTCTAAGATTTCTATTATTCACATCTGTTCATAATCAATTTTCTTGTCCAGTATTTTCCTCTGTTGTTCTACAATGGGTTAATTTTAGCATAAACTACATGTCTGGGGAGGGGGGCTTTATTTTCACAGGCCCTTTTGCCTATATAAAACATACCAATAACTTCCGAAAGAATTAGTTAATCAGACTCATTCATTTCACATTTGTGGTGGGGAGGAGGTGTTCAGGTAGAATAATTTTTCTGAGCTCAGGTTTGCAGTGAATAGAAATTGCCAGGAATTTGGTTAGCTTAGAGCAGTGTGTGCATTTATTATTTTTAAGTATAAATAATTGCACTTTTTAATGAAGCAGGACAATGTTGGTGGGTTTAAAAGGCAATGCTAACAATTTTGGATTAAGGTATAATTTTATTTACAATGTTGCACTGATTTTTTTTTTAAATTATTTTCCTAATTAGCATTTTGCTACCCAGAGAAGGGGCTTACGTAACCTGAATTCTTGCTTGGTTATAGGTATTTGCTTTGCATTTGAGTGGGTGCACTTCTCTTACTTTCATGTTTGAAATGAATTTTGCGGTTCCCAGTACACAATACTAAGCAATAAGAAACGCACATTGTAACATAAGTCATGCAAAGAAACAGGCTGACCTGTACCTCATTGTGGTGGAGTGAGTGTAACATCTAAAGTAGGGGATTGCTCATTGGAGCTATGCCATCAGCGATGAAGGCTTGTCTGAAATATCGCCTTGGGCATTATGTGAGGTGGACAGGTCCAACGAGAACCCTGAAAATGATGGCTAGCACAGGCAGTGAAGATGCAGAGCAGCAGCTGCACTTAGCTACCCAAGTGAAGGAAGTCACTGAGAGAGACTCAACGGTTTGGATCGCACAGTGTGAAGCCAGTATTGGTAGACCAGGAAAAAAGTCATGTTACTACACGTCCGTCTCATCCCAGTGGGTTGAGGTGGTATTTTGGGGGTTTTTTTTGTGGGGCATAATCGTTTGCTCTTGCTTTTGACCATGAATAACTTAGCACTCAGCACCAGGGTTAAAGCCCCTGCATTACTCTCAGCTGTAGATGCCTTGCCAGTGCTGTATTCCCTCAGCATATATGACTTGTGCCAAAGCACCCCTGGGGATGCGCATCCTCTGTCGGCAGGCATGTTTGCAATACATCGTGACAATTTATCCAGTCGTACCTGGGATCTCTGCCAGTCCATCAAAATTGCAATCTGGAATGTTTCAGTTCTTCCTAGGCATGGTCATCAGGTCACTGTCTCATGTGAAATGGACCGTCTTGGCATATCAATCTCAGGCCTAACGGAAGCAAGGCTGATAGATCACAGCTGTCAAGAGGTGGAAGATTCCTTACTTCTGTATTCTGGCAGCTCCAACCACTTACGGGGAGTAGCAATACTGCAACACGAGGCCAAGTCCTCCTTAATCATCTGGATTCCAGTGTCGTCTCGGCTGTTTATTGCACGTCTTAAACATTGTCATGGTTACTGCACTGTCATAGTAGTCTATGCGCCAATAGAGGAATCTGTTGAGTCAATTGAAGATCATTTTTACGATCAGTTGGCATGTCTAGTACGCACTGTCCCTCATGATCCTGGGTGACCTAAACACATTTAGTGGCTCCCTGCGAAATGGCTTTGAACATATCATTGGTCATGGCTCAGATATACCCAATGATAAAGCTAGCTGCTTGCTCACATTCTGTGCCTCCCAGAATCTTTCTAATCTTGAGTCATGGTTCAGGTGGCACTGCATATGCCGGATGTCATAGGTCTCTCATGATAGCATCACTCAGGAGTTGGACCACATCAAAACACGTAACAGGCGTCTCTTCACCTTCTGTAGAGTATATAGTGGTGCGGAATGTGCTGTGAACACAGATTACCACCTAGTGGTTGCCCATATGGTGTTTGACACTCCGATGAGCAGATAAGCCTTCTGTGATGAAGTTTGACATTGACGCACCTTGTGTGCCAGGTTTAGTCAGCAACTTTTTGTATTGACGTTAGCAATAGATTCTCTGCTATAGCCACCCTGCTGGATGACATAGAGGTTGCCTGGACACTGTTAATTTCTATTCCCCACCAATCTGCTGAGCAGACAGTTGTCTATAGGCATCCAGCACATCGACCATGGCTATCGGGGAAGGCCTTGCAGATAATTAAATTGAAGGCCACAGCTTGCCAAAGTGGCGATAAGCGCACTTGTAACCAGCTGAAGCTAGGGTGCTAAATTTTCGCACTCCGTGATCACAAGGCATATTATAACCACATGGCGGACAATATTGAATTTGCCTCAGCCAGGGGAGACTTAAAGCCTGCATTCTGTGCTATTTGCAACCTCAGAGGTCAAGAGGTAGTCACTACAGACAGCATCCTGAATGGCTGCCAAGGCCATCCATGTAAATCAGATAATGACATCCTCTCACGCTGGGTGGAGCATTATCACAGTGGATGAAGTGCAGCGAGCCATCTATAAACTGAAAGATGGATGCACAGCTGGCGCTGATGACACCCCCACAGAGCTGCTAAAATGTGTTATTGACCCTATAGTGGAATCACTTCTGGCCATCTTTCATCTGATATGGAGAACAGGAACCTTGCCAACCACCTGGAAAGGACGGTGTTGTGATCTCATTTTATAAGGGCAAAGGACTGCGCAGTGAGTATAAGAGCTACAGGCTGATCAGTTTGCTGTCCATTCCAGGGAAGGTGTTTTGTGCATGTTTTGCTGCGTGTCTGGAGCCTTTGCTACATTGGAAGCATCTCCCCCAATAGTCAGGCTTTATGAGGAACAGGTCCACATTAGACGCCATTTTGGTCTTCCACTTGTCGGAGAAACACTGTGAGTTCAGGAAGCCCCTGCACGTAGCATACATTAATCTTAAGGCTGCATTTGATTCAGTTGACTGTATTGCACTATGGAAGGGCATAGGTGTCCCTACCACTCTGCTGGACTTGATTAGAGAGCTGCATAATGGAACCACTGCCCATTTACATCTGGAGAATCAGACGTCAGCACCTTTTTAAATCAGTATTTGGTATCAGGCAGGGCTGTATCTTGGCCCTGCGCTCTTTTGTCGGGCAGTGGATTTCATAACGCAGCATTCCGTCAGGGACACAGGCATCTCAGACCTTGACTATGCTGATAACATTCTTCTAGTACAGAGCCACAACAGGTTTCGAGAGGCACTCAAGAAAATGGAGGAGGAGTGGGCTAAGATTGGCCTCCAGGTTTCATGGGCAAAGACAAAGTTGCAAAATTTAGGACCAGGTTCACCTGTGACTCCAATCTCTCTTTTGAATAATGAAATTGTCGAAGCAGTCTCCAGCTTTTCCTATGAGTTCTATACTTACTACTTCCTCCAACTCTCACATGGAGGTTCTCCATTAGATTGGCATTGCAGTATCTGACATGGGTCATTTACAACAAATATGGAACCACCATCATCTCAGCATGACAACCAAGTTCAGGATCTATTCGAGCTGTATTCTTCCCGTACTGTTGTATGGCTGCGGAACATGAACACTACACCACTCAGACTGGGCAAAGTTGGAGAGTTTCCACACAAAATGCCAACATCGTACATTGGGCATAAAGTGGAATGATTTCATCTGTAATGTAGATGTTTATGGTCTCTCTAATATGCAGACTACTGGGCCATTGTCCACAGATAGCGCCTTACGCTTTTCCTACATTTCACAAGGATGCCACAAGGCGTTCCAGCAAATGCCATTCTGTGTGTGGCATGTAACATCTGGGATAAAATTCCACCAAGCTAGGGGTGGAGGAGGCCCAGAGGCAGACCCCTGTTACATGAGTTCATCAAGTCTGTTCCGATGTTGGACTCTCGGGCCGTCAAGCCTTTGCAGCTGCTCGGGAATGAACCAAACGGCAACGATCGCTATGGCCAACTGTTCTGCTAAGTGTTGAAGAAGAGAGAAGAATGAAAGAGCCCTAAAGAGTTCAGTGCTTTCTCATGCTGTTTCTTCCATTAAATTTCATATGATGAAAACTACAAATGTCAGGTTAATTTATCCTACTTTGTCTGTGAACACCTATCTCTCACATGAAGCACTGAATATATCTCAAAAAGACTCCTAAGTGTCTGGTCTACATTTTATCCTCACCATGGTCATCCGGTCAGAGGCAGTTTTGCCCATCAGTGCCCTTCTGGGGCTTTCTGGTAGCAGCAGCAGGACACTCCATCGTCATCTTGGGTAGCAACAGCATTGGGACTAGTAAATTACCAGGAGATAATTTATTATACCCAAACTTTTCCTAATTATTATCTAGCAGTAGCTTCTTCAATGTCACAATGTAGTCTGATGGCTCTCAAGACACACCCCAGTTTCACTCTCTTATGAGGCCTCCAATTGTCACAGAACCTCCTTTTACGTAAACTTCTCTTGTCAAATCAGCTCCTCTTAAATGGACAGGAAGTCAACCCATAAGTCATGTAGCAAAACATGTTCAGAGATTACTTAAAGAGAGAATACTGGTGGTTTATTACATTTTATGAAACTGAAATAAAAAGCAATAATATTTTAAAAGTCCAAGTCGGTAATTATGAACTAAAGGTGAGTTTGATTGCATTATGGGTGTTTATGGGAAATATCTGGCTGGGGAGCACAGACCATAGAGAAGACATGAGTAAACAGGACTACAATGCCCATGAGGGACCATGGTGGGCTATCCAAATCAAAATATTTCAGTTTTCAGGCATTTGGGGTGTTTTTATGAAAAACTGAAAATTTCCACAGAAAACTATATACGTTAAAAAAAAAAAAAGTCGAATACTCATTTTTCTGTCAAAAATGGTTTCAATGGAAATTTTCCCACCAGCACTACTTTTGAATCAGAAACACAGAGCTACTTTCACCATTCCTTCTGTTCCTATACTTCCCCGTTAATTGTACCAAAACAATTAGGGGGCATAACTTAAGCTTTGGAAGATATGGCGCTTAGCATGGACAAGATCTGTTAGGCTTGAACACTGAGCCAGGATGCTATTTAATAGCGAATACTACTATATAGCATTTCCATATGCACATCTATATGCCATTCCACTAAATCAGACCTCACAAGGAAAAAACAATTTCTCAGGGTGTTTCACCATTCAGAATGAGGATTGCTCAGTGCAGCTGAGGATGGAAAGCGCAAAGAGTCTTGCTATGATCTGCAATGGCTGTCAATGCCAAGGGGCTGTTATAGTAATAACAAAGCACAGGAAAGCATTGGCCATGTCCCTTTTGGGCTGACGCCTCCTGAGATTCAGAAAAACTAGCCACTGGCCAGCCCCAGCACCAAAAAACCTAGGGAGTTTAAATCATTCTGCAACCCCGTACCAGGGCACAGGACTGTACCTACAGCCACTCAACACATTTGTATAATGGGTTAGACACACTGGTTCTGTGTCTAGATGAGTTCTGTGGTTTGCCATAATGCTAGCCTCCACTTCATCCTTTCTAAGGCTGGCATTGGGACCTCTGACAGCACAGTCCAGGAAGTCTGCCTACTGTTTGCTCTCAAAGCCTGTGCCTTTCCCACCCTTCTCCTTACCTTATCCTGCTGGCTGGTCAGTCTTGCCCTCAGACGATGGGTCCATCCAACTTCCTGGCCAGTCCCCAGAGACAAGAAGCACTGCTGTGGTTTTGGCAGCTGGCAGGTGAGGGCTCAGCATTCACACAGCATGGGACCTGGGTACTGGCTGGGCCATGGTGTGCTCCCAGATGTCACATGTGCAGCCAGTAGTTAAGATCACCATGTGTGTGGCTGCATATGCACAGCGCAAAAAAAAAAAAAAAAAGTGACACATTGCATCTTTTGACTGGTGACTGGCAAGGTAGTAGAAAAACTGGCCAGATGGCAACCGTAGGACACTTATGAGGGCCACTTTAGAGTTGGTATTACGAACTGCTATTTTGGCTTGACATGACCAGAGGATACTCCTACTCTGAGGGCTGGATCCACCAGGTTTAGGACTGCTTTGTGCTGGTGTAAATCTGGTGTAAATCTGCCAGAGTGCCATCCAGGATTGGCCCCCTTGGTTTTGCCCAGCACAGTCGTGGGAGTCCTTCTGCTGACTTCAACGAGCTCTGGATCAGGACCATAATGCAGACAGATGCTGTTCATACCTTTCTGTAGGCCACTTTCTGCCATCCTTATTCACAACAGAATAGTGCCTTACTTAAGAAGTAGTCATGTTGAAATCAGCAGAGACTACTCCTGGAGAAAGGCACTATTCAGTATTGAGTGAGAGTGGCAGTATCTGGCCCTGTATTTCTATTCCTCTGCAGCTTCACCTCTGTTATGATTTGCCTCCCCCTTTCTATTCAAGACTGACTAGAATGGAATCTGACAGTTGTGCCAAATAATGTGATGAAGCAAAAATGGGGATGAGAATGATATCACCAAATGCATTTGAACTTCTTACTTCAGGTGAAAATCAACCACATGTGTAAACTCACTCTAACCCCTTTTAAAATGATGTTCACAGTATGGAATATAGGTCCTGGATCAGATTCTGCTCTGTTACTCCTGTTCAATCCTGTTGAAGTCTGCAAGGTTGCACAGGTCCAACAGCAGATCATGTCCTTTTGTGACTTTTTTGTTTGAAGAAATCTTAATCACAGCACTCGACTCTTAGAATTTTGTACATTGCCTACATTCTCTTTCTGGTATCTTTCTCCGCAAGTCTGACTAGATATAAGCTGCGCCTTATCACCAACTGCATCTTCCAATTGTTTCCCCAAAACATTTCACAGTTTTAAATACGACAGCACAGTGGACAGTATTACAAATAACAGTCAGTATTAATGTCTCAGTGGACCCTTCATGATCCTGTGGATTCTCTCCCCCAACTCTCCCTCCTGCCCTGCGTGACGATCCAGACAGATATTATACACTTCTACCCTGATATAACGTGACCTGATATAACACAAATTCGGCTATAACGCAGTAAAGCAGCTCTCCGGGGGTGGGGTGGGGCTGCACACTCTGGTGGTTCAAAGCAAGTTTGATATAACGCGGTTTCACCTATAACCGAGTAAGATTTTTTGGCTCCCGAGGACAGCGTAATATCAGGGTAGAGGTGTAGGTGAAATCTTGGCTATTGAAATCAATGGCAAAACTGTTTTGACTTCAGCAAGGCCAGAATTTCACTCAATGACACCAGTGTAGTCATGGAGCTGAGGCAGGGGACCCAAGAGGCAGCACAGAGTGTTGTATGGAGAGTACTAGCCTTTGGCAGATCTCCCAGGATCTGCAAGTTTTGTGGGCAGAGCCCCCTACCCATTTTACAGGGAGCAAGGGAAAAGAAACTGCACCAAGAGACCATCACAGGGTGTCCATACTGCTAGCTTTAATATAACTTGCTCAGAGTTGTGAGGCCATGGCAGTACGCACTTCAGCCTGGGCAAGACAGCCAAGGAATTACCCAGGGTTCTGGAAAGGCTTGTACAGCCCACACTGAAGCATGCGCTGCTGCAGCTTCGCTGATCCGCAAGCCCAGGCAGCAAGACAAAGCTAGCTTGAAGCTAGCTAAGGGCTATATTCTGCATGAGTTTCTGTCACGCTCAGTGATTGCTGTATACTCTACCGTACATGAGTCTCCAGACGCTCTGGCCTTCTCTTTAGATTTCTCCATGAGTGAGGGCAAACTGGGGAATAATTCCTTTGAATGATTTGAGGTGTATTCTCCCTTCAAAGTGCCCATGTAATTTCCATCTGTCTTAATATATTTGGAGAGAGGACACATTAGTGAAAACAAAAATTCTGCCAGGCATAACTTTTGTGTGAGAGGGATTGGGTTTTGTTGTTTGGTTTTTTTTGTTCCAAATTACAGTCTAAGGACCAGGGCCGGCTCTAGGTTTTCTGCCACCCCAAGCAAAGAAAATTTTGCCTGCCACCACACCCCACCCCCTGGTTTTGTTTTTGTCTTTTACATATGTTTGCACTTTGCAATGTTTTAGTTTTTGTTGTTGTTTTTTGGGGGGGGGGGGTTGACTGGGTGTGGTACTGATGCAGCATTGGGCAATGACTGCATCTGAATCTGCTTGAGCCGGGTGTGTCTGCCTGAATTTCTTATTGAGGCAAAGGAGCTGAAAAGCCCCATGGGCCACTAGAGTGCTGGAATAACTCATACCGCCTGTAATATGTGTGGAGGGGAAATACAGAATAGAGAATGAAATTTCAAGAGGCTTAAATCACTGTGTGCTTTGCTGCCCCGGTGTCACATCTGGGTCTCGAGGGAAGGCTACAGGGTTGTGCAGCCCCGATCAGAGGTTCAGCGAGAGCTCTCAAAAGGGGACAGTTATCTCTGGAGATGACAGCCCTTGACTTTCCTGGGCACGCTCCGTATTTCAGTCTTACTAGGAGCTGGGCTGCTGCTTCTGAGCACTTTCTCCTACTTTCGCTCATTTCAAATGAGCCTGATGTTCCCCATATCATTAACTGAAATGGGTAAGGAGCACACTTGAGAATTGCCTGCTGTCTGACGGGTGCTAATTCCGACACTGCCACTTGATCAAAGGGTCAGGTAATTATCTTTAAAAAGTTGCGCCTGAATGAAAGGATTTCTCCCAGCTCAGATTTGTTTCCAAGGGGGTGGGGGAGGGAGAGAAGAAGAGGGAAAGCTGGGCTAAGCATTGGAGGGGTATTTCATGGCACTCTCTCCCGGTGCGTCTCCGTGAGCCCCACCAGCTGTACTGCAGCTCAGGGTTACCTGGCTGGCGGCACTGACGGTGTTACTGGCCGCTCCGGGCTTCCTTCCCGACCCTGGTAAGTTCTTAGCGGCTTTCTCATTGTTCCTCGGGCTGTAGGGCTTTAGGAACATGAAGTCACTCTTGGCGGACTCCAGGGTCAGGCAGACTCTGTAGCAGTAGCCTGGAGGACCACTGCCCGCCACATCCAGGCAGTTGGTTGACACTTTGTTGCCCGAGGAGAGCTGGGGCTTGATGTTGGAATTTTTGAAGATGTCGGCAGGAATGCCGCCCCTGGAAATGTGCCGCCCCAAGCATATGCTTGCTTTGCTGGTGCCTAGAGCCGGTCCTGCTAAGGGCTATATTCTGACCTGGTACAAATGGATTAATTCAATTGATGCTATGAATTTGACCCTTGAAAGTGTTGATCCAAATTATAAATCCCTGAAAATAATGATTTATCCTGAAAGTGCTGATACAGCTTTAACTAGAGCAGTGCTAGTGAATGCCGATAAAAGGGTTTCTCTTTATCTTTAAATACAGATTATTATTTTTTTAATCAATCCCTGATGAGACTTTTCCAGGTGCCATCACTGGAGACAATTACAATGCTATATTAGGCAAAATACTTACATTTTGGTTTCACTGCTCCTGTAAATGCTATAATAGGTTCCAAGTAGGAAGAGGAGAGAGAGCTGCTGTCACTCAGTAGCAGAGTGGGAATTAAGTTTAGGTCATTGATAAACCTTTGTGCTTATCTGCATGGATGAGATGGCAAGATACAAGCTCAGTCACTCTGACATTCTTAAGAACATGTTCTTAACTGTGGATTATTAGAATAGACTATACTTGCAACACACATCATTTACATGCATGTTAAAGATCAAATGAAATATTAGTTAATGCTTTAGTCAGCCCTCTGCTTTTACATGAATTCCCAGCAAAATATCTATCAAATCAAGTGTTTCCCAGAAATACAGCTGCTTTACATTCTTTCTAGAGCATTTCATTCTTAAACTGACTAATGCTTTAAACAGAAAAAGAAGCAAGCTTTGTAAAACATGGCTTGTGCAACCAGGCTCTGTTCTTATATGGTTTTGTTATTGTTTGAATCGTCTTGCATCTCGTGAAATCTTTATCATGGAGGAGAGCTCATAATGGATTATTCTTTGTCAGAAAAGAATGAAACAGAACAACACTGAATGTCATTAGCAAAATGAAGGTACATTAATTAACAGTATATGTTATATATTTTACTGAAGCTAATCTAAAAATATTATACACTATTATTCATAGTTGCATAGAATTTAATGCCAGAAGGAACCATTAGCTCATTAAGCCTTTATATCCCAGGCCATTAATTTCATTCAATTACCCTTATACAGTAAATTGGGCTAGACCATGGGTCGGCAATCTTTCAGAAACGGTGTGCCGAGTCTTCATTTATTCATTCTAATTTATGATTTTGCATGCCGGTAATACATTTTAATGTTTTTCAGAAGGTCTCTCTTTATAAGTCTATATATTATATAATTAAACTAGTGTTGTATTGTAAAATAAACAAGGTTTTCAAAATGTTTAAGAAGCTGCATTTAAAATGTTGATCTTATGCTGCTGGCCTGCTCAGCCTGCTGCTGGTCTGGGGTTCTGTTCACTTAGGCTGGCAGAGGGCTGAGCGAGGCCTGCGGCCGGGACCCCAGCTGGCAAGGGTCCATCAGCCAGAACCCAAGACCAGCAGCAGGCTGTGCAGGACCGGGACCCAGAGGGCTGGGGGCAGAGGATTTTAGTCAGGGCTGGGGGCTGGGTATGTGGGGGGGTATAGGTGTCAGGGCAGGGGGGGGCTGAGTATGGGTGGGGTTGCTGGTGTCAGGGGTAGGATGGGGGGGATGAAGGAGTCAAGCAGAGGGGTGGGTGTGTATGAGGGAGGTACAGGGCTCAGGGCAGGGGCCTGGAGGGTGTGCAGGGCAGAGGGGGTGTGTGTGTGTGCGCTCCAGTGGAGCAGGGAGCATGTCTGCCCCCCTGTGGAGCCAAACGCTGACCCCCGGGAGCGCACAGCCCCGACCTCCAGAGCGCTGCACACATCGGCAGGGCTCCAGGGGAGGGGAGAAGGCGGGGGAGGGGCCGGCAGCTTGCTGCGCTCGGCCGGCACTCCGGCCCCGGAGTGCGGACCCCGCGGCTTGCCGTGCCGGGAGAGTGGGGCCATTTGCCCACCCTGTGCACATGGCTATGCTTCTGCTCCTACGGGGGAGCAGAGGGCAGAGGAGAGCGGGCTAGGCTGGGCAGGATTTTTAATGGCATGCTGGAGTCCGGGCAGGCTCCAGCGTGACATTAAAAATTGGCTCACGTGCCGTTTTTGGCACGCGTGCCATAGGTTGCCGACCCCTGGGCTAGACTAAGCATTTCAGTCTTCAGGAGACCAAACTGTTGTGTGCCACAGGAATAAAACAGGAGAGACCAAGGTGTCACCATTGCTTGAGGTACCTGCAATGGCAGGGACTTGATATGGTGAGATGTACATGTTGTTGGATTGTGACCATTGAACCATGCAAATTCAGATAATGCTGTAACAGTAAGCTGTTTTCGTTATTTTCAGTCCCACCAATCTTTGTGTTACCTGTTAACTTTATCAACAAAGATTTCATCTAGAGCATTGATTTTTTTTTAAAAAATGGCATTGGACGAAGAACCAATCCTGGGTGACCCATTAGAAATAGCCACAGTCGCTGATGCAACTATATTTGAGATGTGTCAATGAGCCAATTCTTAATCTAACTAATGTGTTATCTGTTAATTCCATAGAATGCAAGTTTTTAAATCCAAATATCATATCAAATACATGGCTTGCCATATGAGATGAGAAATAATATATTGATATCCTCGTTCTACTGCCTTATGTTGGAGTCTTCAAAGGAAGGTCAAACTTCCTCTGACAGTTGAAGAGCAATTCCTTCCTGACCTGATGAGATCAGCTGGTACCTTGAAGCATGAGACTTGATTGTCCTGTTTTATTTTGTGTAATTGCAAATGTTGGTCATTTTAAGTATCCACTTACAGTATGTAACTCAATGGCGACATAAATATGGGCAGCCTGACTATACATTGTGTGAAGCAGTATTTTCTGCTGATTACATATTATGTGAAGCAATATTTCCCTTTATTTGTTTGAATTAAGTCTGCCATAAAAATCAGCAGTAGTGCCTTGTTCTCATATTTCAAGACAATGCAAATAGAAGAGAAGGGTTACATAACATTCAAGCTCATTAGGTGATTATATCAAAATATACTGTAAGTCTACTTTACATATGGAGGATAATTTAGCTCCTTGGGAGGTAAGTTATCCAACGCCATAGTGGCACAATAATTCATGAAGAAGTTTATTTTCCTGTAAATAGTGAAAAAAATCTAACTATAGGGTGCATGTCTGCTGTAAAATTGCCTCCAATAATATCACCATGAAGGTTATTGGAATCACTAGTTACTATATCCTGCAGAGAGAGAGAAACTGAGAATTTCATTTAAAAAAAAATAAAAGCTTTAAACTAAATTGCTACAGCTGAAGGTAACAAAATAACAAAAGGTAAATACTGGAAATACTCAGATTGAGCCAGGTCAATTTCATTTACAGATTAATCCTGGTAGTGATCCATGTACCATATTTGCTTAAGTGTCATGCTATTAAACCCCTTTTTGGATAAAGCATGCAGGGTAAAATAAAACGTGGACAACAACTTATTTTTAAACCTCCCCCGCCCTGACATGTATTCCCTCTCCTCTGATACCATGAAGTAAATGTTGATGCCTTAAATACAGGAGGCCTGATTTTTATAATTTAATGTAATTCAGGAGTAATTCTATTGAAATCAGTGTCTGATTCTGCTCTTACATAGGCTACTGTAAATCTGGAGTAACTCTATTAAACTCAGTGGGTTTACATCAGTGTGAGCATGAAGAGGCCTAAGGAATTTACCATGTGAAACTAACAAGTACGTCGGTGATCCAGTGTTTCTTGAATATCTTTGCTCTAAATGTACTGCATCTTAGGCTTCTCAGTCTGAAGACTCAGGGTCATCTGGCCTGGTTTCAGCCAGCTTTTGACCAGCTGTTGACCATCTTAAGAGTTTGTCATTGTCATTTATGTCCACAGATCCCACATGGTCAGTGCTTACCAAGTCATTATAAATGGTTGCTTGACGGCCAATAGTGAAAAGCTGTTATAGATCACATGACTCGGCAGCTATGAGCATTCGGCAGTCCAGGGAGGTAATTAATAAACACTGTCTATTCTACACTTTTTTTTCCCCCTCAAAGCAAATTTGAATTAGCCTTTATAGTTCTTAACCTGAATATGAATTTCGTTGCTACCCTTAGAGGCTTCTAAAAAACATTTAAATTGTGAAGCGTATTAAAAAAACCAACAGCAAGTGAGTTTATGTTACACGAGAATTTGGAAAGAGTTGGCTCATGCTATTAATGCTGATGAAACATCATGTCCCCAGAAGTCAGAAACAGTGCTAAAGAGGTCACCACTTACCAATATTACTGACATGGTCTAAAATAGAAAAACTTATGCATATAAATATGAGGAGCCAAAAGCATCCAAACAAATACAGTGTTTAACAAATGCACAGTTAACATATAATTCACTAACCATGTATAATGAGGCAAACCCACTAACCTTTGTGGACTTGTCATTTGTGAAAAAGATTACATCTGATCTGAAAGGAGGATAAAAATCTGGGGAGAGAGAGAGCTTTGATTTCATCCCTGTGTTAGATTGACCCTGAGGTAATTTTAGCGGAGTCTAAGTTAAAGTCCCTATCCCCATAATGGCCAGTGTTGCCTGTTGTTTTGTTGATTTATTGTTCGCGTCCGTGTTTGAGACTTTCACAAAGCTTTCCCACTCCAGCACTGCCATTTTTTTCCACATCCAAGCTCAGCTTTCCAGAGAGTTGGTGGTGTCATTAGCTCAAAGACTATTTGCATCAGTCTTAGATGGACTTATAGTGTCATGTAACCTCTATAGTATTAGAAACACAAATGCTGCCCTCTTCCTAATAGAAACATTAGGAAGGACAGAGTATTTATGGGAGCTACAAAAAAGTAATATTAGCCAGACTGACAATCTGCCTTATTTCATCTGGTCCCTAGAATGAATGTGTGCTCTAAGCAAAGTAGTATTTTTATAGACACAAATGAGAGCTTGTCTTCATCTATGTATTTGTTTATTAACTAAAGAAGTGCTTGTCTGCTGGACACAGGCATTTGGGCATTATCCTTTTAAAGTTTCAGAATGTATCTATGTATGTATTGTAGAACTTACAATACATACATAGATAAGACATCTGGGTGGTTTGTGACATAGAACTGCTTACACTGGCGTGAAAAAGAAAAGGCGCTTACCAGTTGTTTTATTCAATTATTCAGCTCTAAATTATAACCGTGAGATTTTTTTTTTTTGGTACAGTCACTCTGTTAAATAACACACATGCTATTTCCTAGAGGTTTGTTGCCTTGGCTTCCAGCTACATTAACCCATAAATGAATTCCTGTGTAACATACTCCTTATTGACTATCAGGGAGTGCGGACCTTGTAATAATGCTAGTCTGTATTATGGCCCTGATTTGTTAAAGCATCCCTATTTAGGACAGCACTGGGCACGTGCTTAAAATTGAGCATGTGCTTAATGGCTTTCCTGAACTGGAGCAAATAAAAAATGCAGGCACGATGAATGGAGCTTAGTGTTGGAAAATGTAATCATTTAAGACCAAGGTAAGTTGATGGCAGAGAGAATGGAATTTATTTTACCTCTACTGAAAAGAGCCATTAAATCACATTTTGCTTTTGGTTGGTCAGTTTGGGATAACCTCTAATCCCTCCAAATGCAAATCAATTGTTGTGTGAGAATTTGACAAATTTGGATTGTAGCCTCTGAATTTGTCTATAATCAGCAGCATATTTATAAAATGTTATCAACTTTCCGGGGCTTTTCTGAGGTGTATGTGATAGATCAGAAGTAGAGTTTAGAATGAATTCCATGTGGCAGGCAGGCTTTTGATCCTTTCGGAGGAAAGGTGGGGAGGGGAGCATTAGATATCTGTGATCCATTGCATTTAGTATTTATATAGCAGGGGAAAAATTACTAGTCACTCTCAGCATCAACCTAGCAAGGAGTAGCAGTATCTTGGAGAGGGAACTTAAATTTCTGTTGACTTGAACAGAGCCCAAATTTCAACCACAATGTGTAAAAATGCATTATTTTGGGGTATATTTTGCTTTCATTGTGAAAGAATGAATCTTCCCATGATGCTAGAATGTGTGTATTTGATTGTCTAAAAAAAAAATTAAAAAAAAAAAATCAACGTAACCACATGGCTGTACACTTAGAGCTATAAAAAGTTATTTTAAGACCCAATCCTGCTCTCTTGCACTAGGGAACATTGATGTCATTTGAATTACACAGGTATAAAGCAGGCATTAGTAATGGGAGAATCACTTTTAAAAAGAAATAAGACAAATTAAAAAGAATACTTGAATAAAATAGCATCTCTCCATTTTGAACACATACCATCATTTAATGAGACCTAGGTGTTTTTGTAAAAGGTGCCAGATTGTCAGCACTAAAGAATCAGACCTTACAGTTATCTAAAGAAAAAAAATCTTGTCACAGGAAGCAGCGGTTATTACTTTATTTATTTTATTTTAGTCGTGCTTAGAAGCCATAGTCATGGACCAGGACTCCATTGTGCTAAGTGCTATACAAATCAGAACAAAGACAGTGCCTGCTCCCAAAGAGCTCACAAGCTAAGTACAGCTTCCTTACCTAGCTCCACTGGTGTGCTAGAACCCCTGGCTTAGGTACCACCATAGGGTTGCCAGGCATCGTTTTTTCAATCCGAATGCCTGGTCAAAAAGGGATCTTGGCAGCTCCCGTCAGCACCACTGAACAGGCCATGAAAAATTCAGTCGGCAGCGTAGCAGGACTAAGGCAGGCTCCCTCCCTGCCCTGGCTTTGCATGGCTCCTGGAAGTGGCGACGTGTCCCTGCGCCCCCTAGGTGCAGGGGTGGCCAGGGAGGCTCTGCACGCTGCCCGAGTACCGGCTCTGCAGCTCCCATTGGCCGGGAACCATGAGGGCAGTGCCTGCTGTCAGGGCCCGTGGGAAGGGGCAGGGTGCTGGGCAAGGGTGTTCAGTTTTCTGCAATCAGAAAGTTGGCAACCCTGTTAAGATGAGGGTTCAGTCGCCGTGGTTATTCAGTCCTGCTCTCATTGCTGAGGCACCCCCTTGTGGAGCCAGTTTTGATGTCGTTCTGTGAGGTGAGCCTCTGTCTTCTGTGAATTTGAATGAGACCTCCAACTTATTTGGCAGATGTTATCAATCAACTGTCAAATAAAACCTTCTGTCACCGACTTGTGGTGGATTTGAATTGATGACCTGGAGGTTGAAAGGCCAGATATCCAAGTCCTCTTAGCAGATCTGGTTCCTGAACGTGCCTTTTAAAGGTGATCTGAAAATGAGGAAAAGCAAATGGATTTGTACCCTTTTTAGCTTCTTTGATGTATAAAGACGCCTAAAAGGTTTCTTCAGGGTCCACCTTCACTCCCAAGTTGTTTATCATGTTGAAAAGTAAAACTTTTGTCTATCTTTTTTTCCTGAAAGGCTTTCTAAACAGCTGGGGCTCTATCCAAGGCCCGTTCAAGTTACTGGAAAGACCTTCCTTTGACTTTGGAGCAGGTCTGTGGAGAAGTGCTGGGAAGATTGATATTGGAGATGCCACGCAGTTAAATGTGATAATATGTGAGGGGAAGTAATTCTTGTTAAAAATGCTTAAAGCTCTCTGGCTTTTGTGTGTTTTTTGGTAACACCTACTTAACTCAAATATCCAAATATGCAGCTGGGAGAAAAGATTGCTTTGTCAAAGATTCAGCATTCCCACCCACCTCCTTTCAATACAGTGCTGAGAGAGCCCACAATGCACATGTAAGACCCAAACCAAAAAATGTGACGTTCTTGATATTTTTAAGGTGAAAAACAAGTAGGAGTTGGGAGGGAAGATGAGACGAGACCGTTTTAAAAACAAACTAACTTTTGGGTGTTCTTTACATACCATTTAAAAAAGAAAACCACTACCAGGCATAATCCCTATTCTTTCCTTTGCAAGTTGCTTTTTTCTCCAGCACTTGCAGTCATTATAGCAATATCACTTACTGAGAGCAGGAGCAGAGCACTGGAGTTCTAGAACTGTCATCTGCTGAATCATCTGGCAAACATTTGCCTTTAGGGGGTACGGAGTATATATAACCAAAGTGTGTTCATTGGGAAACCATGCGGTAATCAAGTTTGAGATTTTACCAGAGTAAGGAGCAGGGTTTGCCTGGCAGCCTTAATTCTGCTGCTTTTATCATTGTATGCTATAAAAGACATATGGAGACAATATGGGTAATATATATGACATACTATATAGTAAATGTGAATGCCATTTTTTATTTTATTTTTTGTCCCCATTTCCCCCACCTGCCGAAGCTATATTATTTTCCTGCATATGGGAAATAAGAAAACAATTTTCTGCTAAACGAACTAGGCAATGAGGTTTCCCAACTGATCTCTGGTGTGTGTTTTTCTATTGTATGTGCTGAAAGGATAAATAAGACCAACAAAATAATATTTATCATGCTTTCATGTTCATTTCTACCATTCTTTTTCAGCAATATAGACAGAGTATAAGGTAATTTATTGTAAGTGCTTTCATTTTGTTAGGTCAGTATTCCTAATTCAGGGTTCATTTTGCTTCACTGAAAATGTCATGTTATACCCTAGAGAGGGCGGCTTTAATGTGATCAGAACTTGTCTGCTCAACAAAAGAACTGTCATGCAGAAAAGTGGAATGATAAACTGTTTCAGAATTCATAGGTTAAACAGTATTGAGGGGAAATGAAAGCATGACAAGTCAAAGCATGTCCTATAAATAAGCAGTGTGTGAATTAAGAAGATTGTGTGTCTGAACACATGTGCCATACATTACATGAGTGATTTAAGAAAGATTTCAAAACTGCTTTGAATGTGCACTTGCTGTCCAGATTTCATCAGGAGCCTTTTTTCATCTTATGGGCATTTTTATTTCCTTCAGTAGTTAACGAATAACAGGAAGTGTAACACAAAAGATTGGCATTACTATACCTAATTGAAAAGATAAGTAAATCATTTTAGGGCGTGTTTTAAATATATACATAAATATATTTAAAACCGTCAAATGTGAACCTGTTACTTTGATAGTCCAATGAGATAGAGTAGTACTGAGAGAATTAAGCTAGTTTTCCTTTGCAATAAGTGTTTGTGCCTATTCGCATTGAAGTCAATGATGTACTGCCATTTACTTCAGTGGAGCAGAATCAAGCCGTAAGTAAGCAACACTTAAAATTTAAAAAGTAAGATGCAAGGATTAAATACCAGGTTACAATATTAATAGCGGCAGATGATTAAAAAAAATTGCACAGACAATGACTCTGTATAGGAACAACTGAGGGTAATTTTTAAATATAGTTACTATTTAAATATAGTTTTTATATATAAAAAAGCCAAAAATATTCAGCTTATGAATGAGTATGTGTATATATATATGTATTTTTGGTGTAAAAAAAAAAAAAAGTGACGCATCAGAGTGGGGGTCAGCTTATAAAGGAGTCTACACCAAAATATGATGATTTTAAACTCTGTGGAAGCATTGAATTGAATATCTAATACATTGTTGTTTTCTTTACCTGGAGTGTCTGCAGGTACGCATCTCCTCAGCTCCCTGTGGCTGCAGTTCGCCGTTGCCAGCCAATGGGAGCTGTGGGTAGTGGCGCGGACACTGGCAGCTGAGGGGCTCCGTGCCTGAAGACACACCAAGTAAACAAAATGTCTCAACCTGCCAGCGGCTTACTCTGATGGCCAGGAGCCAAAGTTTGCCAACCCCTGAAATATAGAGTCGGCTTATGAGCGGGTCATACAGTTTTTGCTATTTTTACCTAACCATCTTGGGGGATCGGGCTTATGAACTAACAGGCTAATGAACGAGTATATTTTTACTGTGTGTGTGTGTGTGTGGGTGTGTGTGTGTGGGTGTGTGTGTGGGTGTAATATAAAAAGAAAATACATGTGCTGGTCATCACCCTGATTTTCACTGCCTATGACACACTTTGTCTTTATAAATTGCAAGCTCTTTGTGGCTAGGTTTCTATTGTAATATTAATAATTAATATTGGTTGACATTTTTCAAAAATTGATTTTTTCATAGGAACTTTGTATTTAGACCAAAAATGCAAGAAAAATTGCTAAAATTTCAACTCAATTGTTTTTGTTACTTGATCAGCTCTGATGATGTGTCCAGGAATATAGGTTATAAGTCAAGTTGTAGTAAAATTTACAACAGCTTTTGAGATTGCTTGCTTTCCCATGCCCTCAAACAGAAGATTTGTTTTCTGAGTCCTACATTGTATCTTCAGACTTTTTGCTGAGATGTATATCAGTACAATATCAGCAGCTGCTGCTGAGGGACAATTTCCCCCTCACTTTACAATGACGGATTTAGTGAAATAGTGTCTGATATTTCTATAAACCTTTGATTTTCATTATATTAAAATATATTCCAGAATGTAAGGTGTATAATGACTGCATTTCACCTTTAAATGGATTGCACCAACCCACTCAAAGGATATGCTCTCTGAGGGGACACAGGGAGGGATTCACTCCACTGGAAGGTAATGTGGTCCTATTAGGGTCAGCCTGCATTTGGAAAGCTACATAAGAAGCCTGCATTGTCTATCCTAACCTGACAAACCATCTCAATTCTTAACCCTTAGTAGGAATGTTTTTCAAATTTAGAAATATGGAGACTAAAAATGAATTGCAGAACAGATGAGCATCTGTTATCTCTTTTTATATGAATGACTGACCACTATTTGCTTTTATTTCTAGTTACAAGAAAACGCACGAAACTCTGAGCCATGCAGGACAGAAGGCAACAGCAGCTATCAGCAATGTAGGAACAGCCATCAGCAAGAAATTTGGAGATATGAGGTACAGAAATTCTCTTCTGATTTTATTTCGGGGGAAGGGAGATAACCTGCCAAATGTTCTTTTGTCTTACTTTAACCCCTAATTTAGAAAGAATTACTGCCGATACTACTCGTTGTGGTGATTTTATGTTTAAAGGAAAAAATTGTTGTGAGTCCTGGTAGAAAGAAAAGGTATTGCAACTTGGAATCCCTTCTAAATAACTTTGCAAACCTAGGGAGGTGATAAAACGGGTGGAAAACAGCTAATTGTATTCATAAATGGATTTTTAGAGACAGACCTCTTTCGAAGAACACAGGCCTGCCTCTGCACTGTTCTTGGCGAAAAATAAATTGAAAAGCATTTTGGGCACTTTCATCAGCTCACTCCAGAAATACACTGGTGTAATTAAAAAAAAAAATAAAATAAAAAGAATGGAGCCTGCAGAGAGGTGGAGGTACAAACCCTTACTTCCACATGAGTCCTGTTGACTTCAATGGGACTCTTTGCAGGACACGCACATGCACATGGATCTCTTTGCAAGGCCAAGACGTTAGCCTGAATTAAAATGAAGGAATCTCAGATGTATCTGATATCTTGGGCCTTTCCAGAGTGAGAAGCCAGTACGGTTTGACCCATTGGGATTCTGGGAATCTTCCCTTTCCACTGATCTAAAACTCTCCTTTCTAGCCCTAAAGGCCAACAAGGCACCTAGCCCAACATTTGCCACTAGTGCAGAACCTCATGTTGCTCATCTTGGTCCTCAGGCCCGTTAAGAATTACTAGTGGCACCTTTGATTTTTTTTAAACAAAGACTCTTAAAATACTGTTTGTTTATTCTTTGTAGTTCATTGGGCTTAGTCTGTGTAGAAACCAGACTTTGATTTCAGGTTCACTTTCCAGTTTTCACATGCTAGCACAAGTCGGCAAACTTTTGGTTGCAAACACTGCTGGGATTGTTTAGATCCAAAGAACTTTAATTGAAAATAATACATATTAGTATGAAATTGTTAGGGTCTGTGCTTTTCACGCACCAGTTGAGTGTTACACTGTCAGGTAGCTAAAGCCTATCTTTAAAAATTGTTAATTTCACCAGGATCTCTCAGAATAAAGGAACAAAGGAAGAAACTATAAACAATATGAAGTTTAAAAAAAAAAAAAAGAGTAGGCTCACAGAATTTCTCCTCCAGCATTTTTCGTTAATAGGCTTTTTGTCCTGATGTATTTTTCTATATTGCAGACACTAAATTTCATAACATTTTAGATTTGCTAAGTCCTAGCACAAAAAGTCTTCTTCCGTACTTTCAAAGGGAAAGTTAGTGGACTAACTCAAAAGAAATGTGTGCGCAAATCATATAATTGAGCAGAAAGGCTAAATATCTGATAGCAATTCAGTTCACCAGCACTCAAATATTTACAGAGGGAAGAGCTCTGTACAAGATACTCTTGTACTTTAAATCACTTACTGTATATCAGTTGTGTAAGTAGCACTATTGAAAACTCCAATAGATATTTTTAAAAATAGAATCACCATACAATGGGGAAATCAAGACTACATTATATTTTCTCAATTGCTGGTAGACTAGTGCAACCAGATTTCATGCTCCAGTCTTGCCATTGGAGCCACATGGACCCTTGCACCCTCACAGAATAAGAGCCTTAATTCATAGAGAAATCAACAAATTATTGCACAAATATTTTTGTTGTAATTGAGCAAGCAATGCATGACTAAAGCAAATATAGTTGAATAGCAGCATTAACCCAATTTATAGTATTTCAAATGCAGGCAGGTTTTGCTGTGAACCTTTTGTGCATAATTCTTTGCAGCCAAATAAGAAGTTTGGTTTTGTTTGTTTGTTTTTCTGCTACTTATTTATTAAATTTGAAAGCTTGGTAAATCCTGATACTCCTGCCCCAGTCCCCCCCCAGCACAGCAAGGCTTAGCAAGCACCAGAACCACTGCTGCTGTTCAACATGAAGAAAGGGGAGGCCAGAGGCTGCATAAGGGAAATCTGCACCCCTTGAGCTCTGCTTTGCTGTGAGTGGGGCTATGACATGTTAGGCTTATGGCCAGGGTCTGGGCACACACTCTGCATAATGGACAAGCCTTTTGCCACTATTATAATCCAGAATTTAGAACAGTGGTGTAGAGTGACTGTGCCAGTCTCTCTGCACTGGCACCTGGTCACAGGTAGGAAAGATTCCATGTACTCAGCATTTCACAGTCAAAATTCATTTCCTTATGCTTTGTACTGGGTTTGAAGTTAGTCTCATAGGAATAGATTCTAGAGTACTGGAGAATCTACAGTAAAAAGCAAGGTCAGGTCTCAGCACGGTATGACTTTTTTTTCCAAATTCTTCCCTCCTTGTCTCTCGAGCAGGGCTGGCTCCAGGCACCAGCTAAAGATGCAGGTGCTTGGGGTGGCACTCCGACTGCTATTGGGGCAGCACATCCGGGTCTTCAGTGGCAATTCGACGGCGGGTCCCTCAGTCCTTCTCGGAGTGAAGGACCTGCCACCGAAGAGTGGAGCTGTGCGATCACGCTGCCATGGCTTGCCTTTTTTTTTTTTGCTGCTTGGGGCAGCAGAAAACCTGGAGCCGACCGTGCTCTCAGTGTGTGGATCTGGCTGAGCAAGTGGCTTTCTGCACCACAGATACAAATGGACAATGTTCACCCAATAATAATCTCCAAAGCCAGGGCTGACTGTAAAAGCATTCTGACTTATTCACAATGCCTAATATTAGGAGAACATGCCTCCCAGCGGTTTCCTGAGCCCAAAATGGACTGATCATTTTGCATGGCATTGTCAGAAGCGTCTGCCCCCCCCCCTTTTTTTCCTGAAGACGCAGGGTCCCAGTAGATAATCCAAAAGAGTATTCCATCATGGTTACCCCTGACAGTATTTACAAAAAAGTCTATCAAAAATAGTCCAAATAGCATGTAAAGTGGAGCAAGGCCTGTGCTAGGCTCTCCCCTAGTTCCTGTTCCATTATTGTCCTCAAGCAGCTAAATTCTCAGAGAAAGCACTAGGAAGGGCAGCATTGTGTAATATGTAGCATGTGTGGCAGTAAAAAGAAAAGGCGGGAAGAAGTGGAGTGGGGGCAGAGCAGGGGTGGAGCACCCACCAGGAAAAATATAAGTCAGTGCCTGTGTCCATGTGGCAGTACAAGATCAGGAGTCAAATTGTTACACTGCAGAAGAGTGGAGAAGCCATATAGAAATAGTAATGGACTATGCAGGAGAACAGACTGTGTTAATAGTGCCTATTGCATAGATACATGGTAGGTAGGTATCTTGCTACTATAGGCATCCTGTGGGCAGGTCCTGGTGTTGGCAACCAAACCAGTGCTATAGAGTGATTTGTTTACTAAATCAGCCAGCAAGAGATTCCAGAGCTCAGGGTCAGTATATGTGACATTAATCCACATATCCATTAATGTCACATGTCAGTAACTTCCATGCAGTCATGTTCAATAATGCACCCAAATCCATGAGCTCATCAGTGGTTGGTTTGTCATATGCGTTACCTTTAACTGTCCTGGCTTCATTCTGTGTGACAGTGAATGATGTGGTCTTTAATAGTCCTGCCTATATTTCTGGTAATACTGGGATTGCATTGTGAGACTAATATATTGCACACGTGGTGCATTCAGTGCTGTAAGGCATAGTGTGACTGTTTCCTGCTGCTGACCAACTCTATGTACTCTTTGTAGCATCTAGCCTCTGCGTCACTTAGCACTAGATTGTGCCATAAGGAAAAAGCCCATAGCAAGGGGTAGCATGTTGTTCCACCACTCCAGGACCAGGCCAGGCCAAGTTCTGCTCACTTCCCAGACATCTGCTACTCCTCCAGTTCACAGCAAATGCTGCTGCTTCTCCCAGCCCACCCAAACCCACAATATGGCTAGCCCATGTAGGAGCATAGGCATGCTTTTACTTACCCCGGCATGGCACAAAGAGGATGTATTCCAAATTATAATCTAGCCCTTAGTTTGTACACTCTCCATGGGTATGGACTGATGGGATGGTAGAGTTCTTCCTTTAAAATCTTGCATAAAGTGAAACAAGTCATGTAGCCCAATAACGTGCATTGAGCCATGTCACCAATCGTAAACTCAGTAGAGATCATTTGAGAAGTCTCTGTTAGTATATAGCAGACTGTTTCATCACAGGTTTTATTTTGGTTGTACAGCATTATTTAGAGTAGTACCTTGGATTTTTAAGACCACTGACAAGAAAATGGCGCACACTTCCCTTTTCCAGTTGAAAATTCGTTAATTATACAATGTAATATCCCAACTAACTGATACGTGAGCTTACATTCTGCATCAGCATAGAAGAATTATAGCAGTTTATGGAGCAGTTTTCCTTTTTTTATTGGTATTGGCAGAATTAATTTTCTTTTATTAACATTTAAAAAGTATTATTATTACAATTATTACTTAGGATTAAGTTAGGGCCCCTTGTGTTAGATGTTGCACAAATGCCCAGAATAAACTGGCATTTCAGAAATCAAGGGAAAAAAAAGTGCAACTTTTTAAATACTAAAGAATGGTGACTGTTCATCTTCTTTCAAATACATCTGTTTCTCTTCAGTCTGCCTTTAAATGTAATAATTACTGTATGTATGGGAGGTTAGACACCTAATAAGAATAGTTCCTTACAATACAGAAAAAATGCTCACTCAAATTGTCACCATATTAAAGATGACAATAAAAAAATGAAGGAAGGAATGTAAAGAGGGGAACGAAGACGTATACTTCTTTACATTTAGATTTGTGAACTTTATATTCTAAAAGCTACAGGTATAGCTGATCAAAACATTTCTGGTTAATAGGGTTTTCATAGGAAAACAAAATATCATTGAAAATGAAATTTTTCATTTTTCCAGTTTTTTTATAAATGAAATATGTTGGGAGGAAAAGAGATTTTTTTTTTTTTTTAGTTTTTGGATTTTTTTTTTTTTGTTTCAAAATTACAGGTTTTTCCCAATGTATTGCTGTTTTCCACCTTTTGTCTGTTACAAACCAGTCAGAAAGTGCGGGAAAGTGGGAACTGAAACAGTTTTTTCCATATTTTCAAAATTTCCTACAGGGAAAACTTTTTAAAGGAATTTTTTGCATGAAAACTTTTTTTGAGGAAAAATCCTCATTTCTCAACAGCTCTAGCTACAACTGACCTCTTGAGACATGCATGCTCAAAGCGAGGCACCTGCATCCATATTTAGGCTCTTAAATAAGTGGCCTGATTTTCAGACGTACTGAGCAGCAGAAACTCCCATTGACTTCAGTGGGAACTGTGGTTGCTGAGCATATCAGCTGAATATCTGGGAGGGTGTCTAATCTTCTACTGATCTAAACCAACAACATATTCATACACACCCTCTCCAGAGCAAGTGTAAAACCTGGAGAAGGGCATCTCTGAGGCACGATGTCTCCTGAGACTGAAATGATGTAATTTATGCAACACCCTTTGCCCAAAGCCGTGCTTAAATGCACAGTCCACTAGTCATGTTTCAGTATGGTTAAGCTAAATCCAAATGGAAGAGACAATTTATATATACTGCAAACTTTCTGTGGATAATAGTTTCTTTAATATTAATCTCTTAGTGTTTGTTTTTATGATACAAAACTAGATCATGTCAATCTCAGAAGACAGGATCTCCCTGAAGACTTTAAAACTTTAGCACTCAGTCCCAGAAATCATTGCCTTTGGTGCTAAGGGGTTAATTGGAATATCTGTGACTGTGTGTTGGTAGGGTTGATATTTGGATAGTGGATGATACATCTAGGGAAGAGAGAGTATCCCAAAAGGATACAAGGGGTTTAGGAAGGAGATCATTTAGTTGCTCTTTACTTTGGTTATCAATCATCTGGAAAGTGGATTATCAAACACCTCCTTTGAGAAAATATAAAGGCTTTGATTCTAGAAGTCCCTGTACAGCACACAACAAGGAGCACGAGGATAACCCATGTGTGGTGACAAAGGTAAAGCTAAGCATTGGCCATAGCCCTCCATGCTGAATGAAGACACTTGCACATCTGTTTTCTTACTCTTATGAGGACTTGGAAAAAATAGGGCTGGTTTGTAGGAGGAGAATAAGTATGAATGAGGAGACCTGGCTCTAGATTCTCAGCCATGCCCCATATGCACAGGGCAGAAGGAAGCCATATGTTGCTCCCCTGTCCAGAGATCAATTGAATGTCAGACAAGCTCCCAACATTATTTAGGGCAGCTTTGTGGATTTAGAGACTGCAGATCTATTCCTTTTGTCCTAAGCACTGTTCTGCTGGCAGTTCTGAAAACACGAGTTTCTTAATGTTAATGCTTAATAATAATATTTATTTATTTATTTATTTACTATTTTCATTTAAAAAAAAATCCCCTCAATAAAAATTGTCCTATGGCCTAGCCTTGTTGGCTGTCAGTGTGTTGTACTGTGCTGTCTCATTGAACCCAAGAATGTCTGTTCCAACAGTGATTTAATGAAGATGAAACCATCTGAGACAGCACAAGGTTTAGTGGACTAATAGTCTAGACTTGGGTACATGCCAAGTATTTGTTTCATTATGTAACACAGCAGTAGGTGAAGGTATATTTGAAGGAGTTTCGACTGATCCATATTCTCCAAGTGTCAAGAAATTGATGCATATGATTCTCTTTTTCTCCCAAGGACTGTTTGGCATTTTAATGGGAGATTGTTTGGTTTGTTTTTTTTTTAACTCATGTTTTGTTTCATACTATGCCAACTCTTAACTCTTGCTGTTCTCTCTTTATGCTGCTCTCCTAGGTCACATTCGATTGGGTAAGATGCATATTGCTCTTCATAAATACTGCTGCTGACTTTGGTATGGCTTGTTTAACACTCTGCCCTCTTTCCTTTCAACATTATTATCCCAGATAAAAATATGTTCCAGATCAGCCAAAACATCTTGATTTTTACACTGTGGTGAACCTAGAGGGGTTATGACTGGAGTATGTGAAAAGACCTTCAGATTGGATGTTGTTTACCACATTCTTGGATAGATTAGACTCAAATTCACATAATGAATGAGTTCAAAAGATGTTTCTCTCGGGTATATCCATTTACATACAGTTCTGTTATCTCAACTGTCCCTTGTTTTTAGAGGTTGGAGCGTAAACAACAAAAGCTCAGTAACTGTCATATCACTGATTTAATTACCATCTTTTAAGTGAAACAAAAATGCCCAAGTCCTGCCCTAAGATATACTGAGGAACTCCTGTTGCCTTCAGCACGAGTTCTGCAGACACGTCCAAGGGTGGAACATGGCCCTAACTAATAAAAATCAGCAGGTGCTGAGCCTGCAAAGCACATTAAAATTGTGTTTATGTTCAAAATGTTCTAAGGGCTCCCAGTAGAGTCAGATTCCCTTTCACAGCAAATATTAAAATTTGGGGGTGGGAGGAGTGTTTCTGAATCAGACTGGAACCAAATATTGAAACTCCATGAAACAGAATTACCATTCTCCACCAAACTCTGCTCCGCACCTAATGGATTAAAGCTCCCACAGCCTTCCAGGCCCCTCCTTCTTAATAAACTCACTAGAGTTTTTAGGTGTTTCATGTAATGTTAACAGTTGCCCTACTTAGGCCAGAGCTCCTCTCATCCTATAAATTCAATAATTTGGAGTGGCAAGAATACACTTTCCTTATTTTTCTTTAAAGAAAATAAAATTGCATTGGTATGAGGAACTTGGCAAATTTTCTCCATACTCATGGCATCCATCACATGGCCCCTCCCAATGAATCATGTTTTAATGCCATTTTGGATTAAATAATCTTTTTGCTTAGAGCTTATCTTTGGTATGTGTCTGATAGTAGATGAGCAGCCTGCTCTAAATTATTCAGATAGCTCCAGTTTTCTGCTTCTTTCCTACGTGGCACAAGAACAAAGTGGAAAATATGCTTGTTTCATTTAACCTGGATTGTTAATGGTTGCAGGCATTAGTAGGGGGTTCAGGAAAAAAGAACGTGATCCACTGCATTTTTGGAATGCCTGGGCTGTAGGGTTTGTACTTTAAGTTTAAAAGCAGTGTGAAATAGTTGAATGTTAAAACCTTGTTTTGCATTTATTACTGAATGGTTATTGGTGTATTACGGTATATTAGAGTTTTTAAACTATCTTGTCTTGACTGATTAGGAAATATGCAATAGAGAACATGCCTACATTGGCAGGAAGATGGGTTCATATAACCAAATAGATCTTTCCATGTCTGACTTTTAATTTTATGTCCATATGTGTGTGATTTTGTCCCCATACTTAGAGCAATTTCATAGATAGACTATGCAAGTGCATGTCCAATTTATAAGGAACATTATAATGTAAAATTTATGTGAATGTTTTTGTGTCTTAATTGTTATAAACACTTTGGTTGATCAGGATCAAATCCTGGTGCCACTTAAGTCAAGGCAAAGCACCCATTGTCTTCAGTAAGACCAGGATTTGGCTGTCAATCAATAGTGAAAGTAGCAATAAATGGATTTTTGGCACAGTACATAATCCTCCAGTATATGAACTACTTCTAGCCTGAATATTTAAATATAGTTGGGAGCCATTCTTAATTTCAAATAAAAGAGAGTTTTTATGTTCACCCTGAAACCCTAGAATTCCATTTATTCACCACCTACAGAGCTCTTTACGGGGTTTACCCTTCACAGGGAATACAAAGGCACTTTCATACCCCTCTGCATGATATTAGCTTGCGCGTGCCTGGCTTTTGCGAACTGAAAAGGTTTGATTCCATTATTGGATTTTTAGCAGGAGATACTCAGTGCCATTCTTCTGAGCCGTATTCAGCCTTTTGATCAGTTTCAGAGATGGTGGAGCACAGAACATCTGTGCTCAAAGAGAGGAGGAGAGCTCTTTGCACCAGGAGCTGAGAACCAGCGCTTCTGAATTAAAAATAAACATTGCCATGTATACTGTGTGCTGATCGTGTTGCAAACTATTGCTTATAGAGCTGTCTTTTCTCTTTCCTCTCTCTCGCTTTCACATGGCAGTTACTCTATTCGCCATTCCATAAGTATGCCTGCTATGAGGTAATGTGCCAACATTATTTGTATACACTAAGCTGAAGTAAAACCATACATACCTTATTTGGGGCTTTGCTTTTCGTGGTCCTGAACTCTCAGCTTTTACTTGCATAAGTAGGCTAGTGTAAATCAATGGGATTACTCATCTGAGTAAGGGCTGCAAGACTGGGCCTTTGTTTGGTGGTTTTGATTTATTGATTGTTAAAGTACTGTTATGTGCCGTTAGACAGATGAGAGGGAGCTGAGAAGAATTTGAGGCAGTGGATGTTTATAGATCCATATTATCGAATGTGAAATTTAAATATTTTCACTGCATCTAGGAACTGTGCTATTATGTCAATGGGAGGAGTATCTGGCCCTTTTTGTTTCTAAGTATCTTTATTACACAAATTTCAATAAATAGAAATGAAAAAATAAACCCGAAGGACTAAATACCTGATCAGATATCTGCTTCGGTATTGTTGGATTTACAGGGATCAGTTGATCAATAGACCATGTCTCCTCTTCACTTGTTGCAGTAAATGAAGAAGGGCAGTAGGTACCCAAAGGAAAGTAGTGGTGCCAGAGAAGTCTGTTAGACAGTGGGTCATGATTAATAGATCAGAACACTGTAAATTAATGGCTAAGTTGTGGAGTTAGGAGCAGATAGTGAGGGCACTAGACTGTGCCATCCTCTTATTTCTCCAGGATTACTTCTCCTAGCTCAGCTGCACTGGCCAACGTGTTTCTTCCCGCTTCCCAGTCCTGCTTGCCTATGCCCCACCTATCTGCATGGATAGGGAGTAGTAGCCCCAGGGATGTTGCTGTAACCATGATGGGAGTAGCCCAACTAGGAGACCAAGGGAGCACCTTAATCCCCCTGCCTGGGTGACTGTGATCCACGGTCTCACCCTAAGACCAAGAATATGCTTATCACATCTCTTACGCCCACAGCATGATTGTGATCGATACATTTTCTTTTCCGCCAGCAATATTAAAAATCAAAAGTATTAAAAAAATTAAAAAGCTATATTTGGTTTTTGAATAAAATATTCTGCGGTTAGCAGACTGACTGGCAAGAGGACTGTCAGTTGTACTGAACAAAAAATCAGATCCCTGATGTACATTTTATTTGTTCTAAGGTATTTTCACACCCATGACTCTCACTCAAACAAAGGGCTCATTTCTACCCTCTTTGGAGTCAGAGACAGAATGTCAGTTGATTTTGTTAGGGGCTGAACTGAGTGCAGATAGATGCATGCTAAGGGCTTACTGCCACTTAGGTATTTTAGATGCCTAAATCCCAGAATCAGGTCCCACTGGGATTCAGAAAACCCCTGCACAGCTGCTTCCAAACCATACAGGTGTCTAAAACTGGTCAGCACCTACATGTTTGTTAAAAGTTCCATAGGCGCCTGGTTCTGTCTGTATACATGCATGCAGCAGCCGCATGCGAGGTGTCCAGACGCCCTACTCAGAGTGATGCATGGACCAAGGGGAAATGGCATTCCTCTGCAAACGCGCCTGCAGGCCCTGATCTGGTGAGCAGGCTCAGCGCTTGTCTACTGGATTGGGCCCCCACAAACGAATTTACACACAAGTTATGAAGGAGGTTCTCCTTCTCTCTTCCCTCCAGCTTATTGCCAAAATGGCATAGGCACGTGTGAGAGAGTTGCTGCTGCGAATCACAAGCGGAAAGAGGCACCTTTCTGCAGCTGGAACTTAGGTGGTTCTTTCCTAGAGGGGGCAGGGTTTAGCACACACTTGTTTGGCATCTCCCATTGATTAGCTTAGGCAAGGAGCTTCCTAGCATGCTGGCTTTTGTGAACCCCATGAGGTGCCTGTCCTCACTGTAGAGGAAGCCAAGGAACTTAACCCAAGTTTTGTGAATCCCAGTGATTTTCTAGATGCCTAAAAGTTAGGTGTGGCAATACTCAGTGCTTCCATGGCTCAGCTTCTTTGTGTCTCTAGCCCCAAGGGCCTGATTCTGCTAAAGGCTGATATCTCCAGTTTCCATTTGAAACCAATGGGAATTGAAGGCACTCAGCACTTTGCAGGATCAGGCACTAAATTACAATGATATTTTTTTAAAAAGTTGTTTTCATTGAATTTCCTACTATTCACAGACAAAAAAAGTTTATTTCAGTGGGGCAAAACAAATGGATAAAATCAAGGAAATGCAGAATTAAGGCCAGCAGTCCCATGGCTCTTAGGAGGATACTATAAATGTATCACAGCATAGAGTAGCTGTCATAGAATAGTAAATACTCCGTTTAAATTATTACACAGATTCTGCTCTTGCAAGAGTGTAGCTTAAAAAAATACTACTCAGATTAGTGTAATTGGATTTGAATGACAGCAGCACAAGCATCTGCTAGTAGTACACTATTGATGTATGGCTGCACACTGACAACCAGTCTTTGCTCTGTGCAGGGATCATTGTCCAGCAGAAATTGGGCAAATAAACCGTGCCGTTACTGTACACAATTAGGTTCAGAACTGACTCTCTCCTTTTTATCATGTTTTTCCTCCTAGGAATTCTCCAACTTTCAAATCATTTGAGGAGAAGGTTGAGACCACTGTCACCAGCCTGAAGGTAATGATTAGGAGCTATGTTGTGTGGCTGTGCTTGTTAAAGTGACAGCTTAGTCATCACTTTCATTTGTGCCAAAGGCAGATTGGATTTCATCCTTCCATGAATGTAGTGCAATGAAAGAAAAGGAAGGCAATACGCAGAGAAATATTCTTTCTTTGCTTTTGGAATGCCGAGTACCAAACTCTGTTGTCTCAGCTTAAATAAACAGTCTCAACCAATGCCCCATTGAAACAGTGAGGTTGCTTAACTGGTGCGAACTGATGGATGAATCTATGCTGATTTACACCAGCATTGGATCTGGTCCAGAGTTTTGAATCGTTCTTTAAAATGTCAAGTACTAACTTCCCAGCTAATGTCAATTTTTCCTCTGGATTGCCTCAAAACTGTATAAAAGTCTGTACTGAAGGAAAGGTAAATGATAATGACAACCTTGGGCTACACCGATGATCAACACTTGATATATCAGATATGAGGCAGTAGCACCTCTTGGTGCTACCACATTAACAGAGCAGAGCATGGCATGTTTAGAAGGAGCTAGCCTTTGCACCATGTGGAGGGTGAGCAGAGAGGCCATCTTCCAAGCGATCTCATCTTCTGATGAAGATGTGTGCATAAAAAATGTTGCTTGGTTCTGTGTGGTGTAAAGGTTCAGTTGGATCACAAAGTGCATTCTTTCTTTGTGCTGACTAGAGCTATATTCATCAGCCTTGAGAAGAACTGACAATGTTTGTTGCATGAGTGCCAATGTCTGTTATGACACTCAGGTAAATATCCTTAGGTTAGTAAGAAGATGGCTTTATTACCCAAATACAAATTGCAACTAAAACTCAAGGCTGCAAATATATAGAGAAATCTAGTCTCATGTACACAATGAGTGAAATGTTATCCAGTCCAGACCTGGAGGAAGAGGGTGTAACTCCTAGTTAATGGAGGGCTGGGCTTGGCCTTGGGTGCTCCAGAGCCAACACTTCCATCCAATAAATTCTTAGAGCTGTTCTGTTATTTGTATCTTTCAGATGTTAAAAGTACTTTGGTTCTAGGTTTTTTTATGGCCCATACATCACTATAATATCTGATTATTGAATTTATCAGCACTAAAGCCTCACTCTACAAGTGGGAAGCAAGACACACAAGGCCAGCACTGGGAACTGAACCTAGATCTCCAGAGTCCTAGTCCAGTGCCTTAAGTATCCTTCCACCTCCTACTACACTTTCACTTCCCTCTCTATGCTCAATTGCAACTGTCACCCAAAATAAACCCTTTTCTGGGTATTCACCCACGAAAGCTCATGCTCCAATACATCTGTTAGTCTATAAGGTGCCACAGGACTCTTTGCTGCCTTTAAAATTGTGCATTGTACATGAGTGAGCTTGGAATTACTGTCTGTTGGGGCTGTGTGTACACTCTGCTCAATCTTTATCGTCCCCCATACATGCTTAATTTGTAATGAAAGTCTCAAGCAATTAATTGCAAGGGCTCAAGTAATTGTTTTACATTTATAACTGATGCAGCAAGCCTAGAGCTGCTAGGGCTCTGAACTGCCAAGCCTAGAGGTGCCAGGGCTTAGCTCTGGCACAAATTAAGCACTGCTCCCAGCATACACACTTGTACAAAGAGGTGCAACCATCACATGGGCCCCCATCACCACCAAAGGCCATAGCAGGATCCTCTGGGGTTTCCATTGTTCTCATGTCAGTTTCCCTTCTCCATCAAAAAAAGATTAGTGGGCTTTGTACATAATTTACATAATTATTTGCTTATAGTGAGGGTAGTTACCAGAGCTAGTGTTACGCTTTTTAGCCCTGTTCAGTATTTATACTCCTTGTTAAGGCTCCACTAAGCCATTCCTGCAATGTTGAGGGCCTACCTAAGATGGCCAAAGCCAAGTCTACCGGATGAAAGCTGTGCACCTCCTGCTGCTCCATCACTGTCCAAATGTACGCAGGGTCTGCTTCAGCTAGGGCCCAGTGTGTCAACTACACCGAATGAATGCAGGCAAGTCATCTCCGCTCACTTCTTAGAGGCAGTTCTGAAGGCATCATCCTCTGACACTGACTTGCCTGAGGAACAGGCACTGAGAGCCTGATCTCATTCTGCTGAGTTTGGAACAAGTAGGCAAATAGGGCCTTAGCTAAATCATCCCATGTTGTTGAGTGCTGAGGGTGCAAGTAAACCACTATCTAGGAGCTCTTCAGTTTCACAGTTGAGGTCCCCTAACCCCACAGTCCTAGGTAAGGGGTCAGCTCCTGTAGCCAGAGCAACACTGAAGTCCACGCCAAGCCCTCACAGCAATGTTTTTCTCCCTTGGCACAAAGGAACAAGAGGGAAAAACTGAGCCATGATTTTTCAGCACTATGGTGATGAGGGTGATGGTGATAGCTGTGGCCACTCTTTCAGTATCAAGTGCCTCTCTTCCCATACATCTTGTTCTCTCCAGCCTTCCTACCTCTGTAGATAACCTAAGGTTTGCAAGGGCAGAGCTCCTCTACTTTCAACAGCAGCAGACTTTCCAGGGAGTGGGTCTGGAGGACAGCAGAGGTCATTCTCCCACTTAGAGTGACCTAATGAGTTCTTGAAGAGGGGAGAACTTCCTTATGCTCCTTCCTGCAAAGAAAAGGGGTGGAGGCATGTTTTTGTTTTAAAGAGCAAACACAGGTCTCCAGCAGTCTTGTGATGTCCTGTTGTAAGAGTGCCAGAGCTGATGTTCCTTGGGGATCCCACTAAATCAATTTTAATAACCCTGAAAACTGGACATCAGGCAGGACCAAGGGGGCTTGAGAGTTATTGCCCAGCTCTCATTGAAAATCAGTAGGAGCTGGGCATCTAACTCCCTGGAGCACCTTTGAAAATCAACCAGAATTTGATGATGACAAAGCAGTGGGGGGAGGGACAAGTTGCCAACACTTTGGAGATATAACTAAAATTCAAAGGGATCTTGATATATTGGAGAACTGGGCTATAGACGACAAAATGAAATTCAACAGCCACAAATGTAAGGTGTTATACTTGGGAAGAAAAACTAAATGTACAAATACAGATAATTGGCTTGGCAGCAGCAGTGCTGAGAAGAATCTGGGAGTTGTGGTAGATCACAACCTCAACAATGCAATGGTTTTGCAAATGAAGCTTTAGGTTGTATTAACAGAGGCATAGCAAGCAAATCACAGGAGGTGATAGAACCACTCGATGCAGCGCTGGTTAGGCCTCAGCTGGAGCACTTTGTCCAGTTTTGGTCACCAATGTATAAAAAGGATGTAGAGAAACTGGAAAGGATCCAGAGGGGTTAGACTAGATGACACTTGCGGTCCTTTCGAAACCTATGTTCTATGAACTACACACTGGATCTCAGCTAGGGGAATCCAGTAAAGCAGCTTTTATCTTTCACCTTATTTCTGTTTTTTAGCTACAAAGTGGACAAAAAAAAAGAAAATAATTGTAAATATATTTAACCGCTGTGTTTTTAGGGTGTCCAAATTCAAGTGCCCTATTGTCTGAGTTGCTTTAAATTTTACAGAAAAATTCTACATCAGTCCTAGATCTCAGGCCAACATGACTGGTTGTAGATTTCAGAAGTGGGTCCAAAATAAGGCTTATAATGGAAACTCAGTTGCAGTCTTAATCAGGGAGCAGCTGCTGCCTGTTCATAATGTGTCTCCATATCTATGGTCAGCCAACCTTTTTTTTTTTTTAAATTTCATCTATTACCATTTGCAAATATCAATAAAGAGGGAATGTTTTGTAAACTCTCCTAGAATTCAGACAGATTTTCCATCTGTGGCCTGTATTGTTCAGGGCAAGGTACTTACAATCCTGTTACTTTAGTTTATAGCTCTCCTAAACTAGACAAGCTGATCCTGCTCTTCATCATCTATCAGCAAATGAAACAAAGGATTACATGGGATTAACCTTTTGGAGACAAAGGACACGGAGTCTATTTAATTAAAATCATTTTCCTAAGCAGTCACTTGGCTGAGAGTCTGGAAAAGGCCTGCATTTTGGAAGTGCTGTTTCAGCTGTGGAAGGGGATAAAAATACCTTGCTCCATCCACAGACCTGAATCCACTTGCAGAAGTGATGCCCAGATCCCAACGCAGAACTAAGGGACACTCTCGTGTTAATTCAAAGCAGCTCTTAAAGTCCTTCTTTAATTAAATCTAAATCTGCTGTTTGTCCAGCAGAGAAGTGGCTAAAGAAGGCAAATGCTTGGGTGAGATGAGGGGACAACTGTGCTATGGTTTGCCAAAGCTTTATTTAATTAAACATCCTAGCCTATTTTTAATTCTTATACTCAGTATTTCTCCATAATCCATGTCCCTGGAGACAGGCTGATGCTGGGCACTTCCCTCAGGTGCCTCATTCATGGGACTTATTTTAGCATTTTATACAGAAAGCAAATTTAAATGACCTTGGATCTGATTTTTTTTTTTTTTTAAAAGGCCCTTAACCCAGTTTTGTGTTCTCCGGTTATCAAATTGATTTTGTTGACTTCAATGGGTAACAACATCTATTCACTACTGCCCAATTCTGCCACCGTTACCTACGTTGAGTGGTACCTTATTCTGAACAGAGAGCCCTTGCTTTAACTACACAGTGAGCTGCAACTCAACGTAGTCCTATAGAGAAATACAGTAAACAAAATGTACTCATTAAAATAACACACACCCCCACCCACCCACCGATACAAAGGTTGAATTTTCAAAGCCACCTAAATTATTTGGATGCTTAGTTCCCATTTAATGTAATAGGCACTTAATTGCCAAATACCATAGGCAGCTTTGAAAAGCTCAGACTTGATATTTAGAATGTTGTGTATTTTTAAAAAACAAAACTATCAAAAGCTCTGAATACAAGCCCATTGTATGCTTTGAAGTGCTACCTACACTGCAGGGTATGAGAACATACCTCCTCTACCTCTGTAGAAAAGTGTCAACTTTCTTTTAAAACAAAACATTGAGTATTTTGGGGGTGGGTGGGAGGGAAGAAGCAGAATGGAATGAGAAAAATCAGTTTTCTTCCCTTAATTTCAGACAAAGGTTGGAGGGACAAGCCACAGTGGGGGGAGTTTTGAAGAAGTTCTCAGTTCTACTGCCCACGCCAGCACTCAGGGCTCTATCACAGGCACGCCGCTTCCTGAGAATGAGGAGGAACTTCAGTGTTAAACTGTAGCCTCTACTGGCCACCTGTATCCGACCTGGTGAGACTTATCCCCATAGTGTTTTCTATGCTTCCTTTCCACATCCACCTTGAGACACATGGCTTTGTAACCTCTTGAAAATGGCTTCACCCATGTCATACTGTAGTCATTCTTCCAAATGTATTGGTATTTTTACTAGGCCATTTTTATCATTAAGCATTTTTATACTCCACAGAAATAGCACACGCATCGTCATTTCTTAATGTTCCAATTTCTATAATGTAACCAAACAGTTCTTGCTTTTTGGTATTTTCCCTCAAATTCACTTCACTCCTCTGGTTCAGTTGTTAATTTGTTTTTTATTTAAAGGACTGAATCTGTTTTTAGTATACATGTTTCTACTGATTATGTAACCCCTCTGTGCCACAGCAGACAGATGGGTCTAGGACTGTACAAGGATTTCTGTTGCCAGCAATAGTCTGTCACCAGCTGTCCACCAAAATATACTAGAGCCCTTTACTGAGCATACAGACATGACCTGAGCTGCTTAAGGAGTCAATCAATCATTTGTTGTTACACTGATGTCTCTAGTCCTTTGTCACTTCCAGTCTCTTTGAATTTCCTCCCCTAGAGAGGAACCCAATTATTCAGATGCAAACTAAGTTGATCAGTTACTGTCCCACAGCAGGAAATGCTACAGTTGAAAAACATGTTGTTACTTGCTGTTTGATGCTGGGTCCCAATTTCAGTATTAAACCAACAAACCTCCATACCATCTCCTTAGAAGGTAAGATTAATATATGACTGACTTGTGTGAGCCTCATTAGAGTTAGAGCCTTGAGAGAATCTGAATACAACAACTTAATAAAGATGTGCCATGCCTTTCACTTACACGCCAGAGCTAGTACTTGCATTTTATGGTACACTGGATGAGTGTGTGCTTCAGCCTGGGCCAAACTGTCCTGCTTTACTGCACTTCAGGGCATAATTCCATCTCCAAGAAGCCAGCATCATCTCTTATCTTAGATGCAGCATGATTTGTTGCATCATTTTAAGAGTAAGGTTATTATAGTGTTGTCCGCCAGCCAGCCATTGGTGGCAGCAAAAGACTATCAGGTATAAACATGAATGCAGTGGAGGGGTGGAGAGGAACTTGCCTGCTTTTAAAATAGGCACCTCTTTTTAATTTTCTCATACTGCAAAGCTTCAAATGAACTTTAGCCATTCTGGATCCTAGGCTTTGCTAAAAACTTGTCAGGAAAATCCTGTATCAAGGTGGTTTTATAGGGGTTCTGTTTTTGTTTTTAATTTCTTACACTTAATTTTCCCATGTGACAAGTTGATTCTGAACACATCTCAAATGCTTCTTTAATGTGATTTATTTTAATATGTTACACAGAAAGCAAATTAAGTTTGACAATTTGCAAGTTTCTGTTGCAGCACTGTGCATAAACATTTATTTTATTTTAAAAAACAATTACATAGTTTGTGTAAATGAAGTTAGTGATTTTTATTAAAATGAGGTTTTTAAAGTGAGTGTCTCTGCCTTGTCTGTTTCTCTTAGCAAGATGCCCCTTGTAATACAATCTTGTTCTAAGATGTTACAATGGAAATACAAAAAAAAATTGCAGATGGATGGATTCAGCCACCCCCATAGCTAATATAAGCTATCTGAAATCCACTTTTTTTCCCCATCATTGATACATAAACCTGATGATGAAATTTGTTTTATTATAGCCATTTAATAGGACTATACCTGCACACTGTGCAAGAATTCTAAAATGACATTTTTATACCCAAAAAACTTGTATATAAACATGCCATTGAAAACCACACCTCTCCAGTCTCTCTTCTTAACTAACAACAAAGAGTGGTGACCCATTGAGACATCGATATGGGGGTGGGGGCCAGGTTGTTTGAGGAGGCACAGCCTTCCCTACCTGGCCCTCCATACAGTTTGGCCTGAGGGCCACATCAGGGTTCCACAAAAGTTCACCCACTCTGGCTTAAGTAGATAGAAAAGTTGACAGGGTCAGGACATATGATCATTTTACCATAGGAACAGGTAGGGAGTTATTCTCTCAGACCAGTACTGGACTATCCCAAAGGAAAAGGACAAGACACATGATTGATCTATGCTAGTACAAATCGAGGAGGTTCCATCATGCCCTTTGGTACCTAGAATGCATGTGTCCAGTGCTAAGGGGTACTGGAAAAAAAAGGTAGAAGGCAGCTTGGTTAAATCTAGTTTTAGATGACCTATACATTACTTGTAAATAGTGTATTAAAAGGTGGTATTTGGAGTGTAACTTTAGGCCCATACATGTGTAAGGTAAATGTAACAATGCCACATAAGATGGCTTCCTGGAGACTGGTATCTTAAGAGACCAAATACCCAGTGTTTGATTTATGGAAAAGGGTTCCATGAGCATACAGTAGACCCTCCAAGTTACAGACAGCTCAGGAATATAGCTTGGTTATAGCTCTGGCTCCAGCAGTTCACACTCCAAGCCAGGTTCAAGAGGCAGCATATTGCCCGGGCCAGTTTGTCTCCCTCTTGACTGGGAGAGGGAGGATGCTGGTGAAATCAGTGCAGACCCCCACTGTTGCCTTGGGCTGGTAGCAGGGGCTCACAGCTTTGCCTTCAAATCTCAATGTCTTCAACTCCTACCTGTGAGTAGGTGCCAGGGACATCTGGGCTGCCTGTCCCCACTGCTACCTTTAATATGGCCACAGTACCATATTTGGGTTTTTGTCTCCATTGATTGATTGGTTGGTTACTTCCAGTTTCACATAGTGTCTAGTTGACCAGTCAGTCCGTAACTCTGGTGTTTGTACTGTTTTGAGGTTCTTCTGTATTTCATAATGAACAAAATTGGGTCTATACAAGTTAAACTGGTTGCATCAAACTAAAAAAAGACGCAAACTAGTTTGATCTCAGAATAATTTTGCATTTGATATCATAGGATGCCAATTTCCCTGATCTATATTTTTCCGTGGATTCCCAGCACTTAAAGAAAAAACACTCCTGGAAAAATTAGTGATGCTGCAGCAGCAAAACACCACAAGAAGTAAAATAAATATTTTATTTTAGCTACAGCAGTTTTAAAATGCCTCAAGCGCAAGGCTCACTGGCTGTAGCAGCTATTTTTTTATTTCTTTCTATATTAATGGAAGACACAAGTTGAACTACTTCTGGGTGATTAAATTTTCCTGTGAAATGAAAGAAAACACAATTCATTATCATGCTCTTATTTCCCTTTATGTAACAGATTATACTGTTGCTCCAGGGACAGATTATATTCTATCACAGAAGAAACCATTAGTACATATGTTCTCCCTTTAATTGTGAACACTAGCTGTGATGTTTCAGGAATAACTATAGCTACAAACAAGAGCAACTGTTTATCTAGAGTATATTCTGTTCCATACACTATTTGGGGGGAAGAAAAGTCTAAATATGAAATTCATACTATGGACCCTGATCAGGGTATTTAAACTTAGACTGCAAGGGGATGTAATGGGCATTAATTCCATTTTATACTCTGGATTTGGAGTGCTCAGTTCAAGAAGAGCTGGAAAGGATTGAGAGAAAAGCTGCAGCAATGATTAACAGATTGGAAAACATGCCTTACATGGGCCATTACACAAAGTAAAACTATTTCCCCCCCACTACAGTTCTTCAAATCATCTTGTCAATTGCTGGAAATGGGCCATTTTCATTACCACTACAAACAAACAGTTCTTTTACTCTCCTTATAGTGTGTATAGTAACACTCATTGTTTCATGTTCTCTGTGTATATATGTATTTTCCACTGCATGCATCTGATGAAGTGGGCTGTAGCCCACGAAAGCTTATGCTCAAATAAATGTTAGTCTCTAAGGTGCCACAAGTACTCTGAAACATGCCTTATATTGAGACTCAAGGAGCTCAATCTGTTTAGTTTAAGGGGTGACGCTGTATCTGTACTTACAGATGACCGAGAACAAATACTTGACAATGAGCTCCTCAGTCTAGCAGCAAATGGTATAACAAGATCCAGTGGTTAGAAGTTTAAGCTAGACAAAGTTTGACTAGTAATAAGGCATAATTTATTAACACTGAAGGTAATCAATCACTGGAACAATTACCAGGGGTAATGTTACCCTTCTTACCCTAGAACCTATGAATCATGATTTCTCTTCTGAACTGGAGCCATGAGGTGCAAAAATTAACAGGCACATTTCATAGTATGTTATGCAGGCCAACTGCCAAGAAAACTCACTGCAAATAGACTTTCGGAAGCTTCCATGGCAGGAGCAAAAATTCAATCATTGGCTAAGAGCCTGGCAGCAAAATCTGAAATTTAAGCTTGTCTGATGATTGGACAGAATATTAGACTATATGAATCTATTTCATTTCTGGAAAGAGAAACATCAGATCAAGCTGAAGATCCACTGATATAGCTGGTGAGGGGTAGCATCTCCAGTTTCACAACACTGAATTTGGAAGTAGGAACACTAGTAAAATCGCAGCTAGGGATATAGTTACCAATGACACTGTGTCTAACTCGATAGTGCTGGTTCTTTTATTCTTGTGTTCTTATTTTTCAAGACAGGTTGAGTTCTCTCTCTTTGAACATAGCTCTTCATTAGTGTTAAACTCTGTATATAAAATTATCTATTTTCCCTTATCTTGCAGACATTTGGGAAAATAGATAATTTTATACAAAGTTTAAGTAAAATGAACAATACAAGCACATCTGAAGCAACCTGTTCACTAGGCTTGATTCTCATTTACAGTAAGACTATTTCACACTGCTCTTACAATGTAAACAGACTGTAAATGTAGTTCATCCCCACTTTCAAGCCTCTTTACACTGTCAGCAACTTAAAGGAGACTCAGGGCTAGATTCACAAAAATGACATAAGCACCCAACTGCCACTTTAAATCCAAGAATCATTCCCCACTGGGATTCACAGAGTCCTCTCTCTCGCTTACAAAAATCAAATTTCATACCTGATGTTGAATCATAGAAGTCCTGCAGTCTTCCAGGCATTTTTTCCAACTCTTCATACTCAGATGCTTGGAGTATCATCTCACACTGATCCAGCTCTTTTACAAATCTGGCTTCTGCTGTAGACTGGTGTTCATATTCCTAAACAGATGTGCAATTAGAGAGATTTGCTATGATGGCACAAATGCTGGAACATACAATGCCAGAACTAAAAGCCCTTTCTCACACTTAGCATTTCTTCATCTGTATCAGATATTTAAGAGTACAGTAACCTTATGTCTTTTTAAGGCTCTGATTCAGCAAAACATTTCAGCACATGCTTAAGTTCCATGAGACTTAACACGTTTGTGTGCTTGTGCTTTACTAAGTAGGGATATTATTCTTCACATGCTCCAATGCTTTGCTGAATCTGAGCTCATACAAAGAAACCCCAGAACTGAGATTCAACAATCCTTGGGATGCAGGCTTCAGAGAACTTCTGGAACTCTGACAATGTAACTCCATGCCTCCTCCACTTTCAGATCCTTGAGTTCTTCAGTCCAGTCCACTTCCCTAACTAGTGCCCTTAATTTTTTGAAGTTTGCCCTTTTGACATCAGGGACCCTAGTTGCAGACCTATTTTTGTTTATCCTTCCATTTAGTTTAAACTGAATTAGCTCAGGATCACTTAGACCAGTGGTCCCCAGCGTGATGCCGGCGGGCGCCATGGTGCCCGCCAAGGCATTTATGTGCGCCTGCTTAGTGCCTGGCAGGGGAGAGAAACTGCAGCCCCGTGCCTGCCAGGGACAGAGCACTCGGGGGCCCACAGGCTGCAGGCCCCGGTGTTCTCTGTCCCTGGCAGGCGCGAGGCTGTGGCTTCTCTCCAGCTTCTCCTGGGCTGCAGGCACCGGTGTTCTTGGTCCCTGGCAGGCACAGGGCCATAGCTTAAGCCGGAGAGAAGCCACGGTCCCCCACCTGCCAGGGACAGAGAATTCCGGGGCTGCAGGAGCTGGTGTTCTCAGTCCCCGGCAGGCGCTGGACCTGCCTAGTGCCCAGAAGGGGAGAGAATCTGGGGCCCCGCACCGGCTGGGGACAGAGTACTCTGGGGCTGTGGGCACCGCTGTTCTCTGTCCTCGCGGCTTCTCTCCAGTTTCTCTCTGGATTCATATATTATGTATATTAAATATGAATTTTTTTTGTATTATTTAATGACAAATACAAAATAAGCCTTGAAAAATTGTTGGTGCCCACCACGCTCTTCTGAAAACATGAATGTGCTACTGGCCACAAAAAAGGTTGAGGATCACTGACTTAGACCAAGATTATCCCCTACAACCAGTTCTTCTATGAGGTAAATCTAAAATGGCATCACTCCTTGTTGGTTCAGTGACTATCTGGGGAAGAAACCTGTCAACTATCACATGCAGGAAAATCTGGGCCCTACCATTATTAGTAGCACTTGCCCTCCAAGCTATTGCTGGGAAATGAAGTCTCCCATAATTATAAGACTTCCAGTAGTATTTATTTCATTAAAACATCAGAGATCTATATCCAAATCAGATCTTGAGGGTCTGTAAGATATCGTAAGCACTAGCCTCGAGGAGCCTTCTTCCCCAGTGACCCAAATGGACCCTTTTATCCATTCCATCACTTATAATTTCTTTACAGTCTACCTCATCATTACACTCCACCACATTTACCTCTGTCTTTCCAGAACAGCAAATACCCTTCAATAACTGGACTCCAGTCATTACTACTATTTCATCAGGTTTCTGTTATCCTTGTAATATCTATCTGGGTCCACCTCCTGCACCAGTGGTTCTAGTGCCTCCATTTTGTTATCCAGCTACTTGTATTTGTCACTGTTCTCAAAAGGTATTTGTTAAATCTGTCATTCCTTCTTGATCATTTAGCTTAATCTGTCTGAACTGCTAATGTCTTTATATCTCTTCCTTTTAAGTCCTTTGATTTCCTTGCTATTTCTCCTCTCATCCCACCCCCCGCAGTTGCATGCAACAACTCCCAATGATTTTGAGGAGAGCTGTGCACAAGTGAAAGCAGAACTGCACATAGTACAATGGGGGCTGCTCACACTGCAGGTCAGTTTACTCTAATGAAGCACTGTACCATGTTGTAATTACATTTACAGTGTCTCCACATGAGTACTTGATTCTGCAAAATTTCCCTATGCTCCTAACTAGAAGTAACTGGTTTCTCAGACAACACAGAATAGTAGCTATTGACTTAAATTATCACTATTGTAGTTGTGCACATTAAAAATTAAAACTAGTGGGGAAAGAGGGAAGTAACTCAGTGTGCTAATGTCTTCGTTTGCCTCCAGTGAGTTACATTCACATCCTAAATTAGGTTACAAAATGAAAACAGCTTTGGTGGTCTCCTTCTTGTACCTCTTTCTTCACACTTCAAAACCGTTGATCCGGTTGGCACAAATGGAAACAAGTGATGGTCACCTCCAGGACCAAGCTAATGAGGCTGTCACAAGTCAGGAACCAGCTGTACTGTCAAAGCTGTGGGAGGATCTTCTACAAACCCTATCCACAGCTCAAACCTGTGCTAATTAATTCTCACTTTCCATAGGGAACACTGAGGTCAATGGTATTGCCTTTGTATAGCAGAGTAGATTTTATTGAATATTTCAGAGATTGTTTTTTAAATTAGAACTAGCTCCTCAGCAGTAGCGAAGGCTAGGGTGTGTGTATATTTTCAGTGTGGTACACAGATACGCCTATGCATGAAACCCCATGCTGATTAAGTTACCCTGAAGGTAGAAACAAAAATAAATGATACAAATAACAGTATGAACTAAAAAGTGTGCATATTAGAAATTATATTTAACGAGAAAGGTAAAAAGTTAATGTAGTTAGGTGAGGTGGGGATGGGGAATCAGCTCCTGTACAAGTCGGGACAGGAGCCCAAGGCAAAAATAAATAAATAAATAAAAAGCAAGAAATCCCATGGTATAGGTTCAACTCTTCCTATAATGTCTTCCTGCCTGTCTGCTAGAGGAGCTTTACAGTGAAAAAGGCTAAACGAAAGGCCTTTCATAAAATTAGAATACACTATAGTTTTCCATGAGTCACTATTTTAATCTTGGAATGTAACTTTAAAAATCCAGTTCTGCTGTCACTTAAACCAGTACAACCCAATTAAAATCAATAGAGATATAACTGTGGGCAGAATTTATCTTCAAACATCTGGAAACCTATTTAAATATAATCCAAGTGAAACAGGAAGAATGAGTATTAAATGCAGCCTCCGGTTACAGAGGTCAAGGACTGCACAGCTACCTGCTTACAATAAAATATACAAAAGCAGACAATTGGTGAGGGAAAGTTACTATATCATGGAAACATATGTTGGAAGAAATAGCATTTTTTTTCCAACACAATTTTTTTGAGGAAAGCAGCCAAATGTTTCCTGACTTGCAGTTAATACAAGATCTTAGACAAATAGCAAGACGTCTCTTTGCAAGATCACAATATTCTAGCATATCACCTCTATATGTATAACAGATTCTCTAGTATAAAGATACGATATTTTCAGGTCAACATGATCATTTTTCAATTTAATCCATATTTTAATTTAATTCAAATACCATCTATTATTTCACTGTATTACTTCCCAATTCATATTTCATTTAGTTTAAATTCTCATTTAAGACACTGTCGAAGTTAAAACCATAGTCCTTTTTAGGGTTATGTTGCTTATGGAACAGCACTGTCTAACCAGGTAAATACACATACTAGGCCAAATCCCACCCTGTTATGTAAATCAATCCCTCGAATGCAGTGAAGATACACAGGTATAAGAGCACAATTTGGGTCATTATACCAAATTATTGTGTTTCCTTTATGAAAAAGAGTTCAGAAAGTTGCTGCCATACAAACATACCCTCAAAGAAAAATTCCAAACCCATCTTGCTCTAAAGGTTTTAGAATAAAGAATATGAACTTCAGTAGGCACCAAACATTATGAAAATAGGACAATTAGTTGGTCCGTTGTCAGCAATAATGTGGAATAAATGTATCAAGTGATTTATACTTACTTCCCAGAGTTCATAGATTTCTTTTCTCAGGTCTTCTGATAGCAGCTGGGTCAAATGTTTCATAGCTGCCTGAAAGACAGATTTCTGCTTTCATTTGGCCATTATGTGAGTACAATATATTTTCCTTTATTTTCTGCAAAACAATTTGTCCACCACCACCTTTGCATAAACAGTGAATCATCTCTCTCTCCACAGCTACACACATTCAGTACTAACTCTGCTGATGGAACAATAAAAGCAATGGCTACAGAATAGCTTCTGCACATCAGACCAGCTCAATAAATTGCAGAAGACTAGCCCCAAGCAGCAGAAAATAATCTGAAGCACCATCCACTGACCCCAGTTACCAGATATTGTTTAACACTGTTTTGATGCAATACCAAATTATTGGTATGAACAGTGGAATCCTCTTTGCATGTTGTTCCAACTAACCAATTACATTCTAGTCCTACTCTGTTTCCCCAGCAATACTTTGGTCGTAACTGGAAACAAATAACAATCAAAGCAAGGCCAAGTTTTATGCCGGGGTAGGCAACCTATGGTATGTGTGCCGAAGGCGGCAAGTGAGCTGGTTTTCAGTGGCACTCACACTGCCCAGGTCCTGGCCACTGGTCCAGGGGGCTCTGCATTTTAATTTAATTTTAAATGAAGCTTCTTAAACATTTTGAAAACCTTATTTACTTTACATACAACAACAGTTTAGTTATATATTATAGACTTATAGAAAGAGACCTTCTAAAAACATTAAAACATATTACTGGCACACAAAACCTTAAATTAGAGTGAATAAATGAAGACTCGCACACCACTTCTGAAAGGTTGCTGACCCGTTTTATGCCAATATACAGTTATGTCGAAACTTACCACTCAAGGTGTTATTTTATAAAAAGATAGCACTTCAGAAGTACAAATATTTAGGGCTCAACCCTGCTCCCGAAGAAATCAATGACAAGACTCCTGTTTGCTTTAATGGGACCAGGAGAAGCAACAGCCATGTAGGGCCAGATTTTTATAGGTATTTGGTGTCCTAAAGATGCAGACAGCTTCCTAGGCCCTTTTGAAACTCCTACTAGGCACCTACCTGCATCTTTAAGCACCTAAATACCCTTAGTCTGGCCCTTAGTGGAGAAACATTTCCAGCAGGCATTAGGGAAACTATTTATTTATTTATTTATTTTAAAAGAGTGCACTCCAAACAGGTACACAGTAGATCAGAACAGACAATGTTACAGTGAATAAAGATAGCATTTAAAGAACTCTGAATTGCCATTTAATCTTTTAAGTCCAATCTTCTTTTCAACAGGAACATATTGCTAGAGTTATTTAAAAAAAAATCTAAATAAAATGGTAAGCACAAGAGTGGCAGAGAATTCACTGTAAGATTGTTTTTCTTTTAGACTCTTTAAACAACTTGTTATTTGTATCCGTTGGAAAAGATTATCAAGTAGGGTGGTGCCCTCTAGCTGTAATTGTAGGAAAACTTTTCCCTTTTAGCTTTAAATAATACAGAGAGCCAGAAATGACAAAACTGTGATTAATGGATATGTTTGTGGCCATCATTAAAGCCAGAGACTATGTACTCAGACAGTTGCATTTGTTTGTCAGCTCACTGATTACCTGCCACACAGGCGTACTATAAGAATAATCAGGTAAAGTTTGTATGATACTTTGGAAGTGTCCAGTACAAGGGTTCTCCAACTGAGGGTTGTGAACCTCAGAGGATCAGAAGGCAGTTACATGGGGGGTCATGAGCTGTTAGCTCCATGGGGCTGACAGCCACGAGGCCCCATTACATTAAATTACCCCCACCACATTTTTAATTTATAATGGCAGTCCCACTCAGAGGCTTGCTATTTGAAAGGGGTCAACAATACAAAAAGTTTGAAAACCACTGGTCTAGTGCCATATGTCAAGTATTAACTATCTGTCCCTCTCTCTTCTGACCTGTGCCTCTGCTTCCCAGAAAATAAGCAGGGACATACATGAGCAACTTCACTAACATCTCAGACTACTGAAAATCCAGTCAATTCATTTGGCAGGTGGCTGATGTTTGGGTTCTTTCAAAAAACTTCCCTTTTATTATCCTGCACTTTGTGGTGTTATGTAGAAAAGTCAAATTAGCAGGGGTTTTTAGTGCTACTCCTTGGCATACATGCACAAATACATATTCTGTATTATGCTCATTTGAGGGTCTCGGGATGCTATTCGAGAAAGGACTGCTAGGCAGAGATGGCGTTCACCTTTCGAGGAGGGGAAAGGCCTTATTTGCGCACAGACTGGCTAACCTAGTAAGGAGGGCTTTAAACTAGGTTCGACGGGGACAGGTGAGCAAACCCCACAGGTAAGTGGGGAACAAGACCTGGGAGATGGGTCGGAAACAGGAGGGAGCATGGGCTATAATGGCAGAGAGAAAGGAGGGTCAGGGCAAAGCTGGGAGGCAAGATCAAACCAGTATCTTAGATGCCTATATACTATACAAGAAGTATGGGTAATAAGCAGGAAGAACTGGAAGTGCTAATAAATAAATACAACTGTGACATTGTTGGCATTACTGAAACTTGGTGGGATAATACACGACTAGAATGTTGGTGTGGATGGGTATAGTTTGCTCAGGAAGGATAGACGGGAAAAAGGGAGGAGGTGTTGCCTTATATATTAAAAACGTACACACTTGGACTGAGGTGGAGATGGACATAGGAGATGGAAGTGTTGAGAGTCTCTGGGTTAGGCTAAAAGGGGTAAAAAACACAGGTGATGTCGTGCTGGGAGTCTACTACAGGCCACCTAATCAGGTGGAAGAGGTGGATGAGGCTTTTTTCAAATAACTAACAAAATCATCCAAAGCCCAAGATTTGGTGGTGATGGGGGACTTCAACTATCCAGATATATGTTGGAAAAATTACACCGCGGGGCACAGACTATCCAATAAGTTCCTGGACTGCATTGCAGACAACTTTTTATTTCAGAAAGTTGAAAAAGCTACTAGGAGGGAAGCTGTTCTAGACTTGATTTTAACAAATAGGGAGGAACTCATTGAGAATTTGAAAGTAGAAGGAAGCTTAGGTGAAAGTGATCATGAAATCATAGAGTTTGCAATTCTAAGGAAGGGTAGAAGGGAGTACAGCAAAATAGAGACAATGGATTTCAGGAAGGCGGATTTTGGTAAGCTCAGAGAGCTGATAGGTAAGGTCCCATGGGAATCAAGACTGAGGGGAAAAACCACTGAGGAGAGTTGGCAGTTTTTCAAAGGGACACTATTAAGGGCCCAAAAGCAAGCTATTCCTATGGTTAGGAAAGATAGAAAATGTGGCAAAAGACCACCTTGGCTTAACCACGAGATCTTGCGTGACCTACAAAATAAAAAGGCGTCATATAAAAAATGGAAACTAGGTCAGATTAAAAAGGACGAATATAGGCAAATAACACAGGAATGCAGAGGCAAGATTAGAAAGGCAAAGGCACAAAATGAGCTCAAACTAGCTATGGGAATAAAGGGAAACAAGACGACTTTTTATCAATACATTAGAAGCAAGAGGAAGACCAAGGACAAGGTAGGCCCACTGCTCAGTGAGGAGGGGGAAACAGTAACGGGAGACTTGGAAATGGCAGAGATGCTTAATGACTTCTTTGTTTCGGTCTTCACTGAGAAGTCTGAAGGAATGTCTAATATAGTGAATGCTTATGGGAAGAGGATAGGTTTAGAAGATAAAAAAAAAAAGAGCAAGTAAAAAATCACTTAGAAAAGTTAGATGCCTGCAAGTCACCAGGGCCTGATGAAATGCATCCTAGAATACTCAAGGAGTTAATAGAGGAGGTATCTGAGCCTCTAGCTATTATCTTTGGGAAATCATGGGAGACGGGGGAGATTCCAGAAGACTGGAAAAGGGCAAATACAGTGCGCATCTATAAAAAGGGAAATAAAAACAACCCAGGAAACTACAGACCAGTTAGTTTAACTTCTGTGCCAGGGAAGATAATGGAGCAGGTAATCAAAGAAATCATCTGCAAACATTTGGAAGGTGGTAAGATGATAGGGAATAGCCAGCATGGATTTGTAAAGAACAAATCGTGTCAAACTAATCTGATAGCATTCTTTGATAGGATAACGAGCCTTGTGGATAAGGGAGAAGCTGTGGATGTGATATACCTAGAATTTAGTAAGGCATTTGATACGATCTCGCATGATATTCTTATAGATAAATTAGGAAAGTACAATTTAGATGGGGCTACTATAAGGTGGGTGCATAACTGGCTGGATAACCGTACTCAGAGAGTAGTTATTAATGGCTCCCAATCCTGCTGGAAAGGTATAACAAGTGGGGTTCCGCAGGGGTCTGTTTTGGGACCGGCTCTGTTCAATATCTTCATCAACGATTTAGATGTTGGCATAGAAAGTACGCTTATTAAGTTTGCGGACGATACCAAACTGGGAGGGATTGCAACTGCTTTGGAGGACAGGGTCAAAATTCAAAATGATCTGGACAAATTGGAGAAATGGTCTGAGGTAAACAGGATGAAGTTCAATAAAGATAAATGCAAAGTGCTCCACTTAGGAAGGAACAATCAGTTTCACACATACAGAATAGGAAGAGACTGTCTAGGAAGGAGTATGGCAGAAAGAGATCTAGGGGTCATAGTGGACCACAAGCTTAATATGAGTCAACAGTGTGATACTGTTGCAAAAAAAGCAAACGTGATTCTGGGATGCATTAACAGGTGTGTTGTAAACTAGACACAAGAAGTCATTCTTCCGCTTTACTCTGCACTGGTTAGGTCTTAACTGGAGTATTGTGTCCAGTTCTGGGCACTGCATTTCAAGAAAGACGTGGAGAAATTGGAGAGGGTCCAGAGAAGAGCAACAAGAATGATTAAAGGTCTTGAGAACATGACCTATGAAGGAAGGCTGAAACAATTGGGTTTGTTTAGTTTGGAAAAGAAAAGACTGAGAGGGGACATGATAGCAGTTTTCAGGTATCTAAAAGGGTGTCATCAGGAGGAGGGAGAAAACTTGTTCACCTTAGCCTCCAATGATAGAACAAGAAGCAATGGGCTTAAATTGCAGCAAGGGAGATTTAGGTTGGACATTAGGAAAAAGTTCCTAACTGTCAGGGTAGTTAAACACTGGAATAGATTTCCTAGAGAAGTTGTAGAATCTCCATCTCTGGAGATATTTAAGAGTAGGTTAGATAAGTGTCTATTAGGGATGGTCTAGATAGTATTTGCTCCTGCCATGAGGGCAGGGGACTGGACTCGATGACCTCTCGAGGTCCCTTCCAGTCCTAGAGTCTATGAGTCTATAATTAGTTGCTCACCTCTACAAATAAAGTGCAAAGCCTTTACAAAGTTCTACAGAGTACCAGGTTGCATCTGCAACCATACCAACCTCCTCTCGCTGATGTTTCTCCTCTTTGGAGATGTTATCTGCAGGTGCTATATCTCCAACAATGCATTCAGCCATATCATGAACCAGAGCTAGTCGTACACATCTGATAAGGAAACACTGTATGATTAGCCAATAAACTTCATAGTTACACTTTGTTTATTAATAAGCAGAATTGATAAACTCTCCCTCCCCTCTTATATTATAATAGATCAGTATTAGTGAAATACTTTTCCATCCTATAGTATATTTGAATCCCAATTTCTAGTTACTGTTATGTATGAAAAGATATTTGGATAGATATCCAAAACCAGAAAGTCCAGGTCGGGGTGCGGGGGGAGAAGAGGGGGGGAGCAAAAGATACTAAGTGACAAAAGTGTAGTTACCTAGCATATCATTTACCAACCCCTACCACAAAAAAGCTAAGGACGTTATCCATTATACACTACTTGCATGATAACGATGTTTGCATTTACTAAGTATAAAGATATATGGAGCCCTGCCAAATTCAAAATGCCACCTGACAAAATACACATATGTAGCTAAGTTAGCAACTCATGATGGCACAGCCCAGCCTTCTTTAACAGAGTGCAGTAAAAAGCAATCAGCAAATTAAGTGCAAGTTGCAGGACTAGAACACAGATCTAGGGAACGCACTAGGGCTCACAGGCCTCCAGCCAAGTCAGTGAACCTCTCTGTGCCGTAGCAACCTCATCCAAAAAAATGTGTCTGTTGATGTTTTGTGCTCTGACCATATCCTGTAGATCTCAAAGCACTTTACAATGGTGGGTAAGTATTCCTGGTCTGATTTTTCAGTTGGCTTCAAGTTCATTCATTCCTCTGGCACAATGAAATAAGGGTGAAGTTTGCTCATGCAGGAGACAGAGCTTCTCAAGATCCAGCCCAAGATTGCTAAATGAACTCCCCCAGATTCTAAAAACCTCAGCACCTTCTAATGTACATGCAAGGCACATTTTACTTCAGAAGAAAAATGCTGCTTCCCCTCCCCCTTTTTTTTTTAAATTTATGTTTAACACAGTACTGTACTGTATTTGGGGTGGGGTGTTTTTTTTCTGGTCTGATTGCATATTTCTGGTTCCCAATGAGGTGTGTGGTTGATTGGTCAGTTCGTAACTCTGAGGTTCTACGGTACTATATTCCTACTGCTATACTCTTATAATTCAAGCATGGAATTTCTATCCATAGAGTGTCTATGGTACAGTTTGATTCACCCTTTTTTTGTAAACTTTATTTAACTTTATGCTTTCTTTCACGAATAGTGCCACTCTCCCACCAGCATGACCTACTCTGCCATTCCTATATATTTTGTACCCTGGTATTGCCACATCCCACTCCAGCAAGTTTCTGTGATGCCTATTATATCCATATCCTCATTTAATACCAGGCATTCAGGTTCACCCATCTTAGTATTTAGACTTCTAGAATTTGTATACAAGCACTTATAAAATTTGTCAATATGTAGTTGTCTGCCTCCATGTGATGTAATTGAATGGGACTTTTCCCTTTGTTTCTCTTCAGTTCCTATCTGTATTTTGTCAACTTCTAGATTGTCCCCGTTAACAGAGCATCTCCCAAGGGATGCCTCTGTCCAAACTCTGTGCTCCTCTGCATCTGTTGGCTCTCCTCCAGTCCGTAGGAGGAAATCAAGAATCTGTTCCACCTCTGCCACAAACTAACTATGGAAATTCTGCCATGTCACTCAGCTCTCGGGGCCTGATTCTACAGTGCCTTGCACCTCAAAGGTATTGACACCTGTGCAAAGCAAGTCTAAAATGCTACCATTTTGATGCTATTGTTTTATATCCTTTTCACACTCACTTCTCACTGATGTCAAAAACTACACAACATATAAGGCAGTAGACAATCAGGCCCTGTGTTTGAGTTATCCATTGAAAAAGGAGCCATGCATGTTCTCTGCTAGGCCAATGGACCATTCTGGTAGACAGTGCAGAAGTCATTGTGACATGATTTAAAGTAGTTTATACTTCCTGAAGCTTCATTAGAAAAGATGAGTTCCAAGTTATAGAAGTCTATTATCATCACTTTAGAAAGGTGATAAAGCAAATATGATACTGTTATCACTCTTGACAGTTGATACAATGCTAATTATGTTTTCCTTTATACTCTAAATTAATTACATTGTTTTTATTTCTCTCAAGTGTTAATAGAATCTCTGCCAAAAGCTATATAAAATATGGATTTTGCTTCACCATGCACTTAAAACTCCTCTGAACAGGATTCTTCAGCCTTCTTATGTACATCTCTTGAGAGAAATCAAGCTGGAAGCTATTCTGTGTTAGCAGCCTGTCCAAGCCTCCACTTTAAACAATACAACAATTCCTCAGTCCTCAACTCCAGAAGGCACATAGCAACTTGTGAAAGAATGGAAAAAATATCAATTTTGATTCCCCCCCCCCCATATTCTAAAACTGCTTGCCAGAGTGTGATGAATAATTAGTTCTCAGTTCCCAAATCTTGAGACAGGCCTGATCATCGCCATTAGTATTCTTACCTGTCTTTATTAAGTTGTTTATCTTCAGTTACCAAAGCCATGACTGCCATCCTGTACATATGATCTGATACACTCTCTGGTTTCTCTACATTCCTGTACACCCAGCCTGTTCGTGGTACTCTCTGCTTGAAGACAGTTTTAACAATATAAAACATTTGAATAAACGTTCTGAAGAGTTTAGCTTAAGAGATACCAATGGAAATTTGTTCCATTAAGGGTAACCATTTCTTTCTCATGCATAAACGAAGCCTCAATGTTAGTGAAAAATAAATGTTACAAAGCCAGAGTTAGTTTGAAAGTACAGGCGATTGATCCTATGACAAGCTCTAATCCACACACAGCACACACCACCAGAAAATCTGTCCTTTTCAGCTTTCAGGGACCATTTCAGCTTGATTACCCACACACACTCAGTATAAATAAATAATATTCAGCATTTAAATAGCACTATACCTCTTCAAAGCACTGGTCACACTAACTACTGTAATTAATCTTCACTCCATCTCGGCAATGTAGGTGTAATTTGTATTATCTCCATTTTACAGAGGTGGAAATTGATACTAGGTACAGTTAAATTACTTGCTCAGATGAACTAGAATTAGATTCATGAGCTTCTGAGGTAAGACCCATGCTCAGTCAATGACACTTTTTGGATCAGCCTTTCATCCCTCAGCTGTCTGCCAACCTGCACGTATTTCTGCTTCAAATGGTTTTTGCCAGGACCACTTCCGTTCTGTACTGGGAACAAAAATCTTTGAGTTTGACTAAAAACATTAAAGCTGGGACTAAAGAAATGTTCATTTGATCTCATATTTTAATACAACCATGGTAATTAAAGCCAAGTCCAGAGAAACGGCTGTGGCTGTGGCTGTGGCTGTGGCTGTTTGTAGCTATCTATAGGGACTTGGATCCAGGCTGTAGTATGATAACCCCCTGAGGTGTCACAAGACCAGTGATGCAGACAACACAAAGGAGTCAAGGAAACAGAGGAGCAGCATATGCTTCAGGCAGGCTCAAGCACATAAACTCCTGCAGAAAAGAAGACATGAGCTGCTGTACTCAGCCTTCCCCGGAAGCTAACAAACTAACATACAAAGTGAGATACAGCAGCAGTGGGGTTCTCGAGCAGAATGTTCTATCACAGAGCAACTTAATTTTTTTATCCAGAGACTTGCACTGACATTTAGCTCAAGAGCTCTAGGAAAGACCCTACTGACATTTTCAACGGGGGTCGATGGAGAAAGGGATGTGGACTCAAGTGTGATCCTGCAGCAAATTCCTAGCAAGGGTCTATTAACCGACAAGGAAACCAGGCACCGGGGTTTGCTTAACTGAGCACAAGCCTGGGAACCTAGAGCTCCCGCTTTCTAGCCCCAGCTCCGCCTCCGCCTCCGCCTCGCTCTTGTAGCCTTGGGCCAAGCCGGTTCCGCTCCCCGCAGGCAGGCGATGGCACCCGGCGCCGCCTCGCGGGCAGGTCTGGAGCGCGGCCCGGGCCCTGCTACAGGGGGTTAAGCCGCGTACTGAGCACACGGACCCGGCGGGCACTTGGCGCGGCCCAGCTCGAGCCCGGCGGGCAGCGAGTCGCGCAGGGTTTGGTTTTCATCCTCAGCGCTGGACTCCCCCGCTCCCCTCTGGCCAGGGCCTGTCCCCGGCTCTTCCCGCCGCCCCACGCCCCGGCCTGGCCGGCCTCAGCCCCAGCACCTTGAGCTGCCCCACCAGCCTCAGGAACTGCAGCAGGCTCCCGGCGGCGCCGCCCAGCGGGGCCGCGGCCATGGGGCTGCCGGCGGAGCGGCCGGGGTCGGGGCCCGGACAGAAGCAGCGGGGCTCGCGGATCCCGCCTCGCGCGGTGCACCGGGGGGGGGGGGGTGAAGCGAGCCCCTCCTCTTCCGCTTTGTCCCAGGCGAGCTCGGGCACCCGCCGGCGGCCCCTGCAGCGGGACGTTGCTGCCTTGAAGACGAGTCGGGGAGCCGCGCGGTGGCCGAGACACGCCAAACCCTAGTGCGGTGGGGCCCTGCCCGCCTAAGGGCTTGTCTACATCAGAAAGTTGCAGCGCTGGTGAGGGAGTTACAGCGCTGCAACTTAGGAGGTGTACACATCTGCAGGGCACCACAAGCGCTGCAACTCCCTGTTTGCAGCGCTGGCCGTACTCCCGTTTTGTCTCGGGTGTAGAGGATCCAGCGCTGGTGATCCAGCGCTGGTAATCAAGTGTAGACACTTACCAGCGCTTTTCTTGACCTCCGTGGAATAAGCAGGTATCCCAGCATACCTGAGGAAGCCTCTGGTAATCAAACTGGTCTCCTTCCCCAGCTTGCTCTCGCGTTCCCCGAACCCCGAGCAAGCAGGTCTCCTTCCCTGCGGTTTGCAGGGTGGTTCGGGGAACGCGAGAGCAAACCGCGACGAAGCTGGTCTCCTTTCCCGGTTTGCTCTCGCGTTCCCCGAACCCCCGAGCAAGCAGGTCTCCTTCCCTGCGGTTTGCAGGGTGGTTCAGGGAACGCGAGAGCAAACCGCGGCGAAGCTGGTCTCCTTTCCCGGTTTGCTCTCGCGTTCCCCGAACCCCCCTTGAAGCCGCCCAACAGCGCTGCAGTGTGGCCACATCTAACACCACTTGCAGCGCTGGTTGCTGTAAGTGTGGCTACTCTGCAGCGCTGGCCCTATACAGCTGTACTAATACAGCTGTAACAACCAGCGCTGCAAAATTTTAGATGTAGACATGGCCTGAGAGTCTCCGGGCCGCCTCCTGCGCCCGCGGATCTGGAGACCTGGCGGGCTCCTCCCCCGGCCCTCAGAAGCGGCTGAGCTCGTTTTGCACCGATCTGCTGGGACATTGAACACTGGGGGGGCGGCACATTTCCGCCCTAAGCAAAGCCGAACTTTGCAGAAAGTTACAAGTGTGTAATTACAGAGGGTTCTAATGCAGCTCGGAGCAAGTGGCAAATGGACTAACCCAGAGGTGGCCGGCCTGAGAAGGGGCCAGATTGACCAACATACATTGCCAAAGAGCCACAGTAACACGTCAGCAGCCCTACTGATCAGAGCCTTCCCCGCACCTGCCGATCAGCTGTTTCCTGGTGTGCAGGAGACTGGGGGGAGGGGGAGAACGAGAGCATGGCAGGGGAGGGGGCAGGAAGGGGTAGAGTGGGGGCAGGGCCTGTGACAGAACCAGGGGTTGGGTCAACACATTGGAAAGTTGGCACCTGTAGCTCCTAGGGTTGGTGTCTATACAAGGAGCCTCTGTCAAGTTGCCAACCAGCAGCATTTTGCAAAGTGCTGGACTGCTGCTCCATCCTGGATTTCAGATGCCACCTTGATGCTCCAATACCACAACACCCCTAGCTGAAATGTGGGTGAAATGGCATCCCATACTGATTTAGTAAGGGATAAGCAATTATTTATTTAAACAAGGAACATCCCTTATAATCAGGACTTGCACTAGGGGTTTGAGCGCCCTAGGCAGACAGCAATTTCACCGCCCCACGTGCTGGTCCCGCGGCTCCGGTGGGGCTGCCGCAGTGGTGCCTGTGGAGGGTCCGGTGCTCCGCGGCTCCGGTGGAGCTGCCACAGTCGTGCCTGCGGGAGGTCCACCGGAGCCCCACGAGGAGCTGACCGTCCGCAGGCACGACTGCAGTAGCTCCACTGGGGCCGCGGACCAACGGACCCTCTGCAGGCACCACTGCGGCATCTTCACCGGAGCTGCCTGCCGCCCCCTCCGGCAAAATGCCGCCCACCAATTATTCTGGCGCCCTAGGCGATTGCCTAGGCTGCCTAAATGGTAGCGCCAGCCCTGCTTATAATACAGGACTGTTGGCAGCCTGATATCTGGCCTGCAGGGAGACACCTATCTCTGTTTGTGATCCACAGCTGGGAGCCCCTCCCCTGAAGTCAGATGGTTGCACCTAAGTCCTTGCAAGAAACAGCATAGGCACAGGCACCTGCCTACTTCCACACAAAATGGCTGGGGGAGGGTGGCGGGGAAGGGAGTTTAGCTCAGTGGTTAGGGTACTCACCCATTTTATGTGGAGTTAGGCGTACTTTGAGCACTCCTACAGGATTTGGGCCTCACGGACAAACTGAACAGAGGAATTCCTACCTTTCCCTGATCAGAGGGTCACACTGGGGTTTAGGCAGGAGCATGGTGTCTGGATGCATGCCCAGAGGCAGAAATTTAGGTGCCAAGGGACTTTTACCGTAGCAATTTAGGCATGTACAGGGTCAGGTGGCAGCTGAGCAGGGGTTGTGTAGCTCACACTGGGACTAAAACTGGGACTTGGACATCTAAATCCCTTTGTGGATCTGATCCTATTGTTTTAACTAGTTGGCTCTTGTCATTCGAGTTAAGGTTCCTTCCTTACAATATGTATGCAAAAAATAAGAACTATGCTGTTATTCTGCACATAAAACTGAAATATGTTGGGATCAAGTACAGTTAAATACTGGGGACACAAAATGAAAAGGGAGACTCTTTACATGTCAAAGAAAAAATGAGCAGAGGTGGACAGCATCCAGCAGAGTGGGACTGAAGTTAGGTAGTATCGTTTGAAGCAAATTACTGGGGGATTATACAATAGACCAGAAAGGGCAAGAGGATGATTAAAATTGCCAGTTCTCGGAGCTAGGACAACGTCTCTTTACATTCTTTGTACAATGTCAAGCATCTAATTCACTGTCACCTAGGTAATAATAATACAAGGAAAAGACAGTATTGATGGGGAAAATTAAAACAGTTTAGATAAAAAAATAGGACATAAAGGGAAAAAGCAAGTGAGGAAGTGCTCCTTCTCTGTTTCCTTACAATACGTTGCTTACAGGCGTCCTTTTAGCACTTCTATAAACTGAAATAAATACACACACTATTTTACCTCACACTCAATATCTTTTAAGCCCTCAGATTTCTTTGCTAAATTTTACATTGCTAATTAAAATGTCAGACAATGGTCTGCATTTGGCAATTTTTTTCCAGGTTTTAAAACACACCACTAGCTTTCAGGAACAGTTTGATGAAGTTGGATCGTTTTTTCTAAATATCCAGCCATCAACGGCAACACATTTTTTTTTGCTTTCATGCATATTTAAACAGCACTCCTGAATGAATTATAAAATCCACATTTTATTTTATTTTTTAACAGAGTCAATCCTTTAAATACTGTCACCAGGCCTCCATCAAGTAGAGGCCATGTATCATAGATAGGATGATCAGATGTCCCGATTTTATAGGGACAGTCCCAATTTTGGAGGCTTTTTCTTATATAGGCACCTATTACCCCCCACCTCCATCTCGCTTGTTTACACTTGCTATCTGGTCACTCTAATCATAGACCCAAAGGCCATCATATTTGGCTTAATTTTCACTAGATTTTCATGTATCTTACAGAGTCACACGAGACACAAGCAAAATCTCCCCCATTCTCTGTAAACTTGTCAAGTACATTCTGAATTCTAGGCTGTTATGAAGTGACATGGGAATGTAATAGTATGAGGTTGGCCAGGCTGATGTGTCTCATTCAACCCTGTTTTATCTTTAAGGGTAGCTATTAACAGCACTGCCACTGCTGTGACCAATTTCTTTCATCACTTTACAGAAAGAAATAAATCCATTCCCTTTAAGCAGCAAAATCACCAATTTTTTTTAAAGTGTTTAATAAAACTAGTCTTCCAAAGCTTGTATCAATTAAAACACATATTCAACTTATGTGGGATAAAATTGCCTTGAATAGCATGTGAAATATGCTTGTATTTAATATTCTTTACATGTTGTATGTAAGCAAAATTGCATTTTTTTTCGATCCACACTTGGTCAAATCACACATACATTATGCATGTGAGTAATTCCATGTAACTTAATGGAACTTCTTACATGCTTAAAGTTAATCACGTTACACTTAAGTCTTTATAAGTACAGGTCCTGATGCCACATTCAGAGAAAGGCAATGCCCAGTAATCATTATCCTTTTGAAAATCCCCAGGTTTTCTTTTTGAGGTACCCGTATTTAATTCTACAGGCCCTGAATTTGCCATGAAGAGCACTGACCTGTGCTAATGGTGGGCTAAATTCCAGGAGGACTTGTGTTTCGAGGGATGAGTCTACACTAGACATTTTTTTCTTTAAAGTCCTTTTCATTGCTACTTCTGCACCAATGGTAGTGATGATGACAGCGCTAATGTTGACAGTCCACTAGCACTTTAACTACTATGTCATCTAAACCTGCTCAGTCAGGATGACATGGTAGTTATAATGTCAGTGTTTATGAGCATCTGGACTACACTAGCCCTCAGAGGATGAGTACCGGCACCTGTGGGAAATATTAAGAAAAATATCTAGCTGGGGAGGCACAACCTCTCTCTGAACTCCAGAATGTGTAGGTAGAGTGTACATGCTGCATTATCTAGAGCATGTTCTTCATATGACAGCTCTCTATTCATGTGAAACCCAATTTCTGAGCTGGGTAACCCAACAATAGAAACATAATCAGAATTTCTGGTTTCTTGTGATTACTGTGCTACTTAATGCAGAAACCTTGTCAGTGGACTTTAAAGCTTTCCCTATGGGCAGTAAAGGTAATTGAAAGGTTTAAGGCTCATTCTTGTTTCTTTAATCCCAGATTATTTTTATTTTTTGCTTCTTCTCGAATAAAGAGAACATCAGATGAAGAAATACCAAAATGCAATATTCAAGTTTTTAACCCAGTGCTTTGTGCTGAGGTAATTCGTGTTTAATGATGACAGATGGCGCTCTCTGCCAACAGATCTTTACCTCAGATACCTACTAGCTGTCACAAGACTACCAGGCTTAAGTCCCTTTTTAATCCTTCTAACAAAATAGCTTTGGTTTGTGCTTTACGTATTTCAAGCAATAATACAGAAGCCCCAAAAGCAAAAGCCAGAGGCCAAAAAATCCTCTATATATGACAATTATGGATCTATCTAACTGTTCCCTGATGAGATTCATGAAAAAAAGGCATTTGGAATCATTTGTTGTCAGTTGACAGAAAGGGAGGTTATCTAGTTCAGTGGTTTGAGCATTAGCATGCTAAACTCAGGGTTGTGAGTTCAATCCTTGAGGGGGCCATTTAGGGATTTAGTTGGGGATTGGTCCTGCTTTGAGCAGGGGGTTGGACTAGATGATCTCCTGAGGTCCCTTCCAACCCTAATAATCTATGATTCTATATATCATGCTATGATGACATCTCATAGGCTTTAATATTCAGGGGCAATAATAGCCTCTCATCTTGCACTAAAAAAGCATTGAAGAAGACACTCACTGTAGTCTTTTACTTCCCACAGTAGTGCTGTGTTATTCCCTTCGTGAGATAATCTCAGTAACAGCACATAAGAGATTAATGCAAAATCTGTTTATTCCAATAATCCCCAGGTGCAAACAGGCCAAGTAATATGGATACCAGGCCTTACATATATAAGTGGTGTGGCTCTGATCTCCCCGTATCCGCGCCTTACTGCTAGTAGCATGGCTGGCCTTACATCTGTGGTGCTTCATATATTGGCTCTTCGCTTTGCAGTCACCTCTGTTATGATGACCCCTCTGATGGGGGTGGAGGGTTGCAGGGCAGGCAGATAGGCAAAGTTAATGTTACTATGTGGAAAATATCCATGCCACATAGAACAGTTGCAGAGCATTAATGTACAGTAATGCCTCTTGTAGATACCACGCCAAGTTCAGTCTTGATATAGATGGGCGCAACTTCATTGACTTCCATGGAGTTATGCCCATTAAAGCTAGGACTAAAGGTAGTCAAAGATCCTGTGCAGTGCTTCAGTATAGTCAAGCTATTCTACTACATGCATCCGACGAAGTGGGTATTCACCCACGAAAGCTTATGCCCCAATACATCTGTTAGTCTGTAAGGTGCCACAGGACTCTAAGCTGTATATAGGTGATATACACCATTTAGACCTCTGTAAGTATAAGTATTACCTACATATGTACATATATACACACACATTTTGCCATATTAAAATGTATATTGCCTGCTTGTGGCCAGCATACCAAAAAATGCAATTGCTCTTTATTAGTGACCTGCCCTCTCATTATTTACCACTCCCCCAATTTTTATGTCATCTACAAAATCTATCAGGAATGATTTGATATTTTCTTCCATGTCATCAGTAAAAATGATAAATAGCATGGAGCCAAAAACTGATTCTTTCAAGACCACATGAGGAACGCACCCATTTCAATGATGATTCCCCTTTTACAATGACATTTCGAGACCTATTAACCAGTTTTTAATCCATTTAATGTTTTTATATCTTTTCTAGTTTCTTAATCAAAATGTGATACCAAGTCAAATGCCTTACAGAAGTCTGTTACATCAGCATTAATATCAAATTTTAATCTATCAAAACTTTATCAAATTTTATCAAAAAAAGATATCAAGTTTGTTTGACAGGATCTATTTTCCATAAACCCATGTTGATTGGCAATAATTATTTTGGCCGCCTTTAATTCTTTATTGAGTCCCATTATCAGCCACTCCATTATCTTACTCAGGATCGATATCAGACTAACAGGCCTATAATTACCTGGGTCATCCCATTTTCCCTTTTTAAATATTTACACAACATTAACTTTCTTCCAGTCTTCTGGAACTTCCCTAGTCTTACAAAACTTATTGAAAATCAACATTAATGGTCCAGCAAACTCTACAGACAGCTTTTAAAACTCTTGGGTGCAAGTTGTCTGGACGTACTGATTTAAAAATGCCTAATTTCTATAGTTGCTGTCAGGGGCGGCAGGTTTGTATAATTTTTGGTGGTGCCCAGAACAGTCGAAGGCCCACTCCCTCCTCCCTCCCATGAGAGGGGTTTGGGATGTGAGAGGGGCTCAGGGCTAGGACAGAGGGTTGGGCCGGAGATGCGGGGTTCATGGTGCAGGATGGGACTCATGGCTGGGGCAGAAGGTTGGGGTGTCGGGGGATAAGGGCTCTGCCTGGGGGTGTGGGCTATGGGGTGGGGCCAGGGATGAGGAGTTTGGGGTGCAGACAGGCTTCCCTGGGCCTGGGACCAGAGAGGATAACTCCCGTCTGCCCTCTCCCTGCCAGCAGCAGCGAGCTCTGGGGAACGGGTCCCTCCTCTCCTCACCCGCAGCACACTCACCCTGCACCACTGTCACTGCACGTGCTCCTAGGGCACCTCTCAGGTCCAGGAAGCCTCCTTGCCTCCCTTGCTCCCCTGTGGTGGGTGCTGGGGGCAGGGGCTGCCATCACGTGTGCCTCCTCTCTCCTCCCTCAGCCACTGCCTCAGCCTGCTGCCAGCACTGATCCCTTTTGTAGCCAGCAGTAGCAGGGGCCAGCGAGGTAACGCAGCGCAGAGCAGCAAGGCAGCCGTCAATGCCCAGGGCGCAGGCAGGGATGCTCCAGTGGAGGTGAGTGGGGGCGGCAGGTGGGGTCAGGCAACACTCTGGGGGAGGCGCACAGGGCAGCACGTGGGGCTGGGCGAGAGACCCGGCACCGAACATTGGTGGAGCCAGGCCCCCTGGCCCTGAATATTGCTCGACCATGGGCACCATGGGGACCACGGGCCCATATAACTCACCGACCCTGGCTGCTGTTTAACATGTTCCTGAGATTCTTGCCTGCACTTCAAACCTCCTGCATGTAGTGTTATTGTATCCAACAATCATTTAGGAAACTGCATTACCTGCAGGTGTCGTAGTAAAAGAAACATGCATGATAATTAGCATGGAGTAAAGTGTCCTTCTGATCACTGCCACATGAGAACATGGTTGGGAAGGAGTGGAGGGGAGAATACATGGAGTTTCTATCCCTCTGACTTTATCAGGGCAGTTAAGAAGTTACCATGACCTATGAAAGAAAAAAAAAGTTGTCATTTCCTATGTATACAGAGGAATAACAATGGAGTGGATAAAAGGTGAGGTTACCAGAAGACCTTGAGGAAGGAGAACAAAACACTCAAGAGCAAATCAGTCCTACAAGCTCAGAAAGTTTCCAATGTAAAAAGGTAGATGAATTAAAGGATCAGGTTGTACTGCCTGATCAACCTCATTTGATCTTCTGCTTTTGAAAAAGTCCCATGCCTTTCTAAGTCACTGGGCTTCTCACAGGATGGAAGCAATGCAAACTTTAAATGAAACTACAAATCTCACATCGAAGAAAACTGCTAAACTGAAAACAACTCTCCTTGCTTCAGTAATGATCAGTTTCCCTTTGCTATGAGAGGATGCATCCAAATCACAACAGAGAAGGCCTCTGCATTCTGATATGACAAATAGAGGTTACAAGCTGAATGGAAGCCTCTCAAACTTCAATCTCTGTGGAGATTTAATCTCTCTGCCTTTATTGTTTTAAAAGGTGACTTGCTAAGGAAGGAAAATGTTTGCATGTGTGATTCTTATGTGTTTCCTTCTTTATGGTAGAGAGGTGGCTAGGTTTCTGCTTTCTCTTTATTTTATTGCTTGTTTTATTAAACACACAAAAAGATCTGGTCCTGTATGGGCCACAAGAATATGAAGATTGGAGAACTTGTTCATAGGTAGCATTTGTTCAGAGAGTAAAAGTTGAGCAATTGAGAGGGGAAGGAAGTTTGTATCAAACAGGATAGGGTTTTTGTTTGTTTGTTTTTAAATAATACCTGTTTAATAAATGTTAATTACTAGTTAACATTTTGAATAAAGGAAGCCTTTGTTAGAGCTTCAACTCCATCATCCCTTCAGTTAAGTTTGGACAATTAACATTCTATAGGCCTCCAAGCAAAACCAAGGCAGACCATTGCTGATTTTTCTAAGATAATAACAAGCAGTAAGAAATCTTTAAAGGAAATGTAAGCCCTCCTTTACCTATCCTTTGCCAGGTGTCCTTGTTAAGTCTATAGCCCTTTCACTAGTTACATTTTAAAATGAGTTTAGAAGGAACTTTTCAAAAGGCACAAATGGGAATTAAGTGCCCAACTGACACTGAAAGTCAATGAGAATTGGTGCCTAACTGCACTTTGTATCTTTCAAAATCTCCCCTTTAGTCCTGGTGAAATGTGCCAGTTTAGCAGCACTGGAAAAGAAACTGAAGTTCTTTATTAACAGGAAAAAGCTCAATTCTGAAATGTATAACCTCCATCCCCCCAACCACGTGCCTGATTTAGGGGCAGCTTCTATGACTTAAAAGTTAGTTCAGTCCCATTGTTTTGTTCAATCCTTAATCTCTCTGCTTAGGCTGCCATTAACAGTGTCAATTGTGGTGGTAATGTGTGTATGCGAGGAGGGGGTCATCTTTGTGCCATTTTTTTAATGTGCACTTACCCCCAGTGAGCTGAAATGAATCAAATTAATTTCATGTAGATCATCAGGTCTCCTTCAGATATTAGCAACTTATAGTCACTGCCAGGGTAATACAAATAAACAACAACAACAATAATAATGCCCTTTAAGTATCAGAGGGGTAGCCGTGTTAGTCCGAATCTGTAAAAAGCAACAAAGAGTCCTATGGCACCTTATAGACTAACAGAAGTACTGGAGCATAAGCTTTCGTGGGTCAATACCCACTTCGTCAGAACGCATGATCCTTTAATGCCTTTAAGTGTCTGTTCTAAAAGATTCTGTTTGTTCCTCTACCCTGCCCTAATGTGTTCACAGAGTATTGCAAGTTAGCATTTGAGGTGAATTAACATCAATATGCCATATTATTTTCATAATCTATTATCACATTATAAACCATGTAAACTATGGGCTGTGATCTACCCACAGTCTTTGAGCACAATTTCCATTTATGTCAATAGGAATGCTACATTTATTATTTGTTTTTAATACAAATATTACTGTAGTGCAGAGAGACCTTGGTCAGGATCAGGGCACCATGGTGCTTGGTGTTATACAAACATATATGAAGACATAGTCTCTATCCCAAAGAGTTTACAATCTAAGAGAACTAATGACATGAGTGGAGGGAAAGGGATACCATCAAATATATGAAGAAAGTCAAATATTAATGGTATGCTCTTGGACATGACCAGTCTATTCATAGTGAAAGTCCTGGTGAACTTTTTTCTGTGTAAAAATCTCTGCAAACAGGTGTATTCAATTATTTGCAATTGTTAAATGAAGTTTGTCCAAAGAAGTTACTGGGACCTCTGCAAACTGTTCCTTTTGGCTATTCACTGTTTTTCATTCGTAGTGTGTATCTAAGTCAGATGATATTGTTTCTCATCCACATCTATTGGATAACTGACTTTTTATATAGAAAAAGAGCAAATACCCCTGTTCCCGTGCAAAAATGTGTTTGTGTGCAAATATCAATATTCATACTGGTGTTCAGTTTTGTGCGAGTAGAAAGTTGGCAACCCTAGGACAGGTCTGTCTACCTTCAAAAGTGGGAGGGCCATGGCCCTTTGGCCCTTTCCTCCCCAATTCCAGCACCTCGGTGTGCCACTGTAGGGTCCATAGTGTAGACATAGTCTGAAACACTGAATTAATCATGCGAGGCCTATCTATGTAGTAATTAGTTTTGCTGGCATTTAAGCTGTACAGAGCTCAGTGTTAGGTCAAAAAAATTGTCACGCTATAATAACTTTTTAAAAGTTGTTTCTGTCTCAATTAGTGCTGTATATTTCCTTAAGAAAAAACATTTCTAAGCTGACAGCTACAAAGAGAAACCCAGTATAGGATGTTTGGCTAATCCCCTCCCTGTTCTCGGTTGGAGTTGGTGATTTTTGGTTTCCTTCTAACATTTCAGGGTCTAAAAGTAACTGTTTAACTTCTCCATATTTTCAAACTCCAGTGCTCAGAGGGCAAACTCCAAGGAAAACCCAAGGAGTTGCAGTAAGGGCTTGGCTACACTGGTGCTTTACAGCGCTGCAACTTTCTCGCTCAGGAGTGTGAAAAAAACACTCCCCTGAGCGCAGCAAGTTACAGCGCTGCAAAGCACCAGTGTAAACAGTGCCCCAGCTAATCCTCACGGGGAGGTGGAGTACCTGCAGCGCTGGGAGAGCTCTCTCCCAGTGCTGGCGCCGCAACCACACTCACACTTCAAAGCGCTGCCGCGGGAGCGCTCCCGCGGCAGCGCTGTGTAGCTCTAAGTATAGCCATACCCATAGTTACTTCAAAGGAGAACTCCATGGTCTTGCAGTAAGTGGTTTTGGTGACTTAGGGCTGGTCTACATTAGAAGCACTACATCAGCACAGCTGCACCACTGTAGTGCATCTAGTGAAGATGCTCTATACCAATGGGACAGTGCCTTCCCATCAGCATAATTACTTCACCTCTGCGGGAGGTGGAAGCTATGTCACCGGGAGAGCATCTCCTACCGACCTAGTGCCAGTGTGGACAGTGCTTAGGTTGCTGCAATGTGCACTGCTTGGTGGTGTGTGTGTATTATTCACACCCTTGAGTGATGTAAATTAGATCGATTTAAGCAGTAGCATAACCCTGCCTTCAGTAGGTAGCACCTCCGCTGAGTTAATGCAGAACCAATGCCCATCATGGTGTTAGGGGGCACTGGGCTGCTGAACTGCCATCTTTAACTGAGACAGTGACCAATTGTGCTCACTGAAAAACCGGATGCTACTTTTTCCACAAATAGGGCTATGAAGCATAGTATGCTGTTCAATTTCAGTCAGGATGCCAGTGCTTTGCTATCTAAAATATACTCTGTACATTCAGTGGGTTACAGTATTAGTCACGCCCCTGCTGACAGTGTCAGAGGCTTCTGTAGACCTCCTCTCTGTCATTCTCTGCCTCCTCCCCAAAGTCTGGCACAGTGGCAGTTTTAGATACCTTGCTGGGCTGCCACTTTCAACTCTGTCTTTCATCTTAAAAAAAATTCTCCACTGCTTGATTTTGATGACTGACATGGTGGTGGTAATTAATGTCAATAATCAGCAGGTGACAGCATTTCCAAAGCTGACACTTGATTAGAAAGCAAAGTATTAGTGATCTACAGAGTTCTGTAAAAATAAGGGAGAAAAGACCTGTATAAAAGGAACAATGCAGACCTCTTTGAACCTGTAAGGGAATAAAGTAGAACTGACAACAACTTATCACACTTATTTGTCCCAGTGAAAAAGCTCATTGCACTAACTTCAAGTGAGTTGCACCCACTTAAATCAGGAGTCATGTAGACAGTTGTATTTCATAGTCTTGATTATTCTGAAACACATCTATTGGTCAGACTCTTCTCTCATATTGGTGTAAATCAGGAGTCATTCCACTGACATCAGTGGAGTTACACAAGTATAAGTGAGATAGGAATTAGACCATATCGCTCTGCCTTTAGCAATATATGTCCTGATTTCCCTCTCACTCACACAGGGAGATCAGAGTATGGAATTGACTGATGCCGAGGAGTGGGAAGGAGCACAGAATTGGTGGTTTTGGACTTGTAGAAGGGGGAACTATAGCACTGATGGACATTTTTATTGAGGGTGGACTATGGGTGGGATTTGCTGAGGCGGACAGAAGAGTATTTTACTCAAGAAATATCACATCTATTGCTGATTAGGCCAGTGCCAATTTTTGAGAGAGTCTTAAAATTTTGGCAGCACATCACTGCCTACTTCATCTTTACCATTTGCATGAGTATTTGGGGATATCTGGGTGTAGATGGCACACCTTATTCTAGGTATAGTTTTGTACGTATCTTTTGCCTTCACAACATTAACAACACTTAGAAGGTTACAGTATTAGTCGCTAGAAATGATTGGGACCTTTTTGGTTCTAAGTTTCTCTTAGATCCCTATATACATAAATGTAGATCTGTTAATATATACTTACGATTTATGTGTTCTATTAATAAAATACTTGGATTTCATCTCACTCTTTACCGTTTAAGGGCATCAAGCCTTATGAGATTTGTTTGTTTCATCTATTTCCAGTGAATTTTTGCATAACTTACTTTGCTGAAGGTGATTAGAAAATCCTTATTATTCCAACTCAATAGTACTAACCTGAGACAGGCAAAAGGAAGGAAGACAAGGTTTAGTAACTTTCATTAGAATATATATTTTTTAATTTGATCCTTGGTGTTGCTTTTTGTAATGGGAGCTGGGAGGCTTTGAAAGTGCTATATAAAAATATGAATGATTGACTGACTGGTTGAAAGCCCTATAAACATGTGAATATCCTCACCAAGCATGGAAACATCCCTGACTGCTGCCTCACTGAGGCTTCTGACCCTGCTTGTAAATCTTACTTATAAGGTCATTTCCTTTCCTGATTAGATCAAAATAGTGGCACCAATGTGAATATGTCAACATGGAGATTTCCTACTGGACTCATTTTCCTTTCAGTGATAAATGGATGTGTGGGCTTTTTCTTCAGTTGAGAAACAACTTTACTCATGTAGAAATATATCTCCAAACTGCCATAGGAGTATTCAGAATGATTTCACTTAACAGTTACAATCCATGGTAAGTATTGCATCATCTTATATTAATGCACAGCAGAGAGCAGCTAGAGCCCTTCTGATCAAGGCGGGATGCCTTTCTGGAAGATATGCTTTAACCAAACACAAATTATTGGGCTCAGTACAGGGGTAACTGGGTGAAATTTAATGGCCTGTGGTATACAGGTCATCAGACTACGTGATCTAATGGTCCTTTGTGGCCTTAAACTCTAAGACTACTTAATTTAGCATTTGACTTTGCAACCGATATATAGTACAAAGGGTATATAAAGACTTCATATGAAAAGAACTGTCATCATAAAAATCAGTAATTACAAATCCCAATCCAAGAAATGTTTAAACACAAGGCCAGATTCACTGCTGATGTGGGCCCAAACCCGCAAAGTGCTCTGTGTCTACAACTTGCAGTGGGGTCATGGGAAGCTGAACGCTCTTAGCACTGCGCAGAATCAGGCCCTTATGCCCAATGTAAGTCAATGACTTCAGACAGCAGCTAACTAGTTCTGAAATTGACGAGAGCAATAAAATGGTTCCTAATCATTTCTTGATTGTAAAAAAAAAAAAAGGCAAGGAGTTCTGCTTAAAAGTTCACGGGACAACATGGCACAGGCATTTGAGGAATGGGGAGAAAAGGCTTCTTGTACTCATATCCAGGGGAAAGCACCAATGTGGCTAGGAAGTGCAGGTGCTGTGCTAGATTAGCATCATTGTTGGCATTAACGTCTTCTAAGAAGGCAGGAAATAAGCAAGATTAGGGCAGAGCCATGTTCCCCTTTGTCCCAACTGGCTGGTGAAAGAGGGTGACGCACGTGGCACCTGTTTACAAGCTGACAGAGTTTCTACTTCAGCATGCTTTTCCTCTGGAGTCCCAGCAGGAATTGGGCTGAGTCAGACAGAATTTCTCTTGTAGCGTTAAACCATCTGTGAGTTCCCCTATGCAAAGAGAATTCTCCATTCTCCAGCTATGGCTGGAATCAGACCACTTTTGGGTACATCTACACTGCAGCTGGAAGGTGTAGTTTCCAACTCAGGTAGACATACATATGATAGTTCTGATTGAACTGGCATGCTAAAATTAGAAGTGTAGCTCTGGGGTCCATGAGTGGCGGGATGGGCTTGCCAGCCTGAGTATGTGCCTAGGGACTCAGATGGAATCTTATTCGGGATCACTTGCCCATCCTACTGTTTTCACTGCATTTCTACACTTCTGTTTTAAGGATGTTAGCTCAACCAGAGCTTGTGTGGTTATGTCAACTGAACTGGAAATTATCCATCCAGTTTATACCCTTAGTGGACTAGAAATCTGGCCCAGAGAATGCTGAAAGAAAGAAAATGGAGATAAAAGTAAAGAATGAATGTGTGGGATGGTATGAGAGAGACAGAAGGGAATGAAGTGAAAAAGGTATAATTTTGAGCCAAGATGAGCCAAGAAGGGTGGGTTTTGGTTTTTACAAAATTTGAGAATCCAGTTTTGGTTTTGAAAAGCCTAAAAATATAAAGGGCACTTCATATCTTCAAATTTCATTTGATCTGAATTGTCAGTGTTTGACAGGGAAGGAGAAGGAGTGAGCAGATGAAAGGTTCTGATTCAGACTTACCTCTGATCTCAAAAGTTAGGTTTTATTTGTGTTCCTATGCTCCTTAGGTCATTACATATTTGCACCTAAAATGGTCTTGTCTAATTAAAGTCTTTGGGCTTCACAGGGGTATCTGGGTGAAAGTTACTGGTCTGTATTATACAGAAGGTCAGACTAGATGATCTAATGGTTCTTCTGTGAAAAATCTCCAAAAGAAAATCAGTCATTGAAGGCAAATTCTGAAAAATGTCTCCAGCTCTCCAAGATCTCACTACACAAAAAGATCTTCTGATGCAGTGCATGAGCTGCATAAATGCAACCCTAACTTAATTTTTATACTTCTTATTGCATCTTCAAATACATAGACCCAATTAATTTTTGAAAATTTAAGCAGCAGTCCACTCACGCCCCTTCTCTACCTACGCTACATTGATGATATCTTCATCATCTGGACTCATGGGAAGGAGACTCTGGAAGAATTCCACCATGATTTCAACAGCTTCCACCCCATCATCAACCTCAGCCTGGACCAATCTACACAGGAGGTCCACTTTCTAGACACCACAGTGCAAATAAGTGACAGTCACATTAACACCACCCTATACTGAAAACCCACAGACCGCTATGCCTACCTTCATGCCTCCAGCTTCCATCCCAGACACATCACATGATCCATCGTCTACAGCCAAGCGCTGAGGTACAACCACATCTGCTCCAACCCCTCAGACAGAGACCAACACCTACAAGATCTTCACCAAGCATTCTCAAAACTATGATACCCACACGAGGAAATAAGGAAACAAATCAATAGAGCCAGACATGTACCCAGAAGCCTCCTGCTTCAAGACAAGCCCAAGAAATAAACCAACAGAACTCCACTGGCCATCACCTACAGTCCTCAGCTAAAACCTCTCCAACGCATCATCAGTGATCTACAACCCATCCTGGACAATGATCCCTCACTTTCACAGGCCTTGGGAGGCAGGCCAGTCCTCGCTCACAGACAACCCACCAACTTTAAGCATATTCTCACCAGCAACCACACACAGCACCACAGTCACTCTAACTCAGGAACCAATCCATGCAACAAACCTTGATGCCAACTCTGTCCACATATTTACACCAACGACACCATCATAGGACCTAATCAGATCAGCCACACCATCATGGGTTCATTCACCTGCACACCCATCAATGTAAAATATTCCATCATGTCCCAGCAATGCCCCTCTGCTATGTACATCGGCCAAACTGGACAATCCCTATGTAAAAGGATAAATGGACACAAGTCAGATATCAGGAATGGCAATACACAAAAACCTGTAGGAGAACACTTCAACATCCCTGGACACACAATAGCAGATTTAAAGGTAGCCATCTTGCAGCAAAAAAACTTCAGGATCAGACTTCAAAGAGAAACCGCTGAACTTCAGTTCATTTGCAAATTTGACACCATCAGCTCAGGATTAAACAAAGACTGTGAATAGCTAGCCAACTACAAAAGCAGTTTCTCCTCCCTTGGTGTTCACACCTCAACTGCTAGAAGAGGGCCTCATCCTCCCTGATTGAACTAACCTCATTATCTCTAGACTAATTCTTGCCTGCATATTTATACCTGCCTCTGGAAATTTCCACCACATGCGACTGACGAAGTGGGTATTCACCCACGGAAGCTTATGCTCCAATACTTCTGTTAGTCTATAAGGAGCCACATGGCTCTGTCGCTTTTTATTAAAGAGTATGATTGGGATTCCCAGGGGATGCCAAAATACTGAATTGCCAGGAACCAAGCCAGAGTTGTGGATCCTGATTTTCATGGTATAACTGTGCTGTGCCTGGCTAATGAGCTGCTCTAACTGACACCACCTAAAGCATAGTATGCCAACTGGGGATAACTGGAATGCATTGCACTCTGAACCTCCCCACCCACTGCATGCCCCCAACATTGGATGTAAGTAGAGAAGGTAGTGGAAGATGTTGGTACATCAGCTTTTGTGCCAGCTGAGAATTTGTCCTCCCCAGGAGTGGCACAAAGGAGATGGAATGGAGAAGAAAATTTAGCCTGAACTTTCTGGAGCGGCATATATGTTTTGTCCAGCAACTTCAACAAAACGAAAACAAAACCGAACAAAACCACTTCCCATTGTTAAGTACATTCAGCTGGTGTGGGGAAATCCTCTCCTCCTTCCATGTCTATAGCTTCTCTCGCAGATAGGGTTGGATTAGAGGGAGCCCAGCTGCGTAGGGGGGGCTCCCTACACATACAAGCCTTCACTTTTTTTTTTTTTTTAAATTTCCAAGGAATTTATTGTGATTTGTTTAAAAATGGAGAGAAAACTTTGTAAATGCAGAAAACAAAGGGCCAGGAGCAAGAGTGCCTGGGACTCACCACCTGGCAGTTGAGGAAGCCTTCCACTCTCTACAGAGGTTGGATGGTCTCAGCTGCTGGGACCCATTTCCCCATCCTTCTCGCTCCCCGCCTGCATAGAGGAAGTGAATGCAGCTGCACTGAGAGGCCAGGGTCAGAAGAGAGTGCAGAAATGAAGCTACAAGGGAATGGGGGGCAGTACTCACGGGGTGCACCTTTCTCCTCCCTACAGGCCTGTTGCTGCAGCAATTAGTCGGTCTCAGCTGCTGAGACCTAGCTCCTGCTACTCTTGCTGCCCCACTGCTTAGAGGAAGTGAATGGGGTTGTGCTGAGGGGAGCAGAAGGCTTTACCCCAGGAGTACTGAAACCCTCTTAACCCCCCAACACCTCCCCTCCGCCCCCCCCCCCCCCCGCTGCACACAGCCCGATGCTGACCCCAGCCCTTCATTTCTGTCCCAGGAGCTTCTCCTGCAAAAAAATCCTGTTTTTTGAAAAAGTCAACATTTATGGACGAAGGAGGAGGGAGTCAGAAGTCAGTAAAACCCAAATACTGACTTTTTCAAAAAACCAGGAATTTTTTGTTGGGTGGGTGGGGAGTGAAGGAAATCAGTAAATACTAATAACAAAGGGCCGTACCTATATGACACTGAAAATAATAAATGTTTGAAACAAACCTCCTGAATTGTGTTCTTATATTTAATTTATACTACTTTGGTCAAGAGAATTCAGACACTGAAAGTAGAAAGGCACAAGCGAGAGTCAGTGCCAAAGCTTTGGGTGAGAATCTGCATGTTTGTTTTGTACACATCTCTTTTGTTAAACACACAGACAGACACAGACATTGGAGAGGAAGATGCACATTTTATAAAAACGTTATTTGAGGACAGTTATATTAGATCCATATGTACTTGGACATCTAGTTAACTTTAGTTTATTTGCATACTGCATTCGCTCTATTGGTTGAAATGCTTGGCAACAGCTGTCCTGATTTCATATACTCTAAATAGTCATATTTGATTACTATGATATCAGGTCATGAATTACATCTCTCAGATAATATTATGGTCTTTTGTTACTATCTGCCAGTGGGGTATTTGTTACATATACGTCTCATGCCAGGATATCATCAGGGGGCTGTAATTCGTGCAGCCGTACTACAGCCATGAAATATAGATATAGATATACTGGAGTGTAACTTCAGAGTAAGTTAATTAGCCAACAATGAGCTGTCCTGAAACTCAACTTTTAAAAGTATAAACTTGCCTCCCATTCTTCTGTTTTCTCCATCCTTCCATAGCAAATAAACTTAGAAAAAAATTAGGGGAAATTTTTGTGTAAGTTCAGAGTAAAATTGGAAAAGGGCTTTACGTGCTCTCTCCGTGAGGTCTGCTGTGCAGGTAGACACCACTGGAACTCTGGGAGTAGCTTCCTAACCAGCTCCCCTGAAGATTTTCTCCCCTCATAAGCCTTTATTAGGCCCAGATTCCTTACCTATAACTGCCATCCAACTACTTAGGCAATTAACTATCACAAGTGGAACTGAGTTTGCTCATTCTTACTGGAGCCTGTCACATGTAGGCTGGGTGCATGACTACCTCACGGTCCAGCTGCACAGAACACTATCACTTAAACTTATTTCAGTTGAGTACAGAGATATGAGTAGGATGGGTGAAGAACATAGTCAGGATGCATGCAAGCTGTAATGTTTATTTGGAAGTCTAGTGTATTAAAAATCAGACATTTATGCAGTTAACTTATTTTAAACTCCAGTCTAATGATACGACGGGTAAATTGAACAAGATTTGTTTCCCAAATTGTCTGGGAAAGGAAACAAAAATGAAAACCCACAACCCCTTCACCCCCACTGCCTTGTAGGCCCTGCTCCTGCAAACACACATGTAGTCAATGGGACTATGCACATGCTTAAGTAAGCTCATACATAATTGCAGGAATGGGAATTTAAGGACCACAGTAGCAGCGACTCCTATTGTCATCTTACAAGAGGGGGGTCTCCAATACATCCCTGCTCAGAAAAAAAAAAAAGTTTCAGGATCAGATGAGAGAGAAAAAGATTTCAAATATTTTGATTTTTTGTTTTTCTGACTCCATGTTCTTGGGTTATACGTAAAACTTTATACAAGGATTTTCTGAAGTGCTTCATTATACCCACATTCTTTACTGATTCTTTGCAAGTGGATCATAAATTCTAATTTGTTTTTAAAGCTAAGACATGCCGCCATGTAAAACAGAAATTCCCAGAAATTTCAGAATATGGATTGTCTTTTATAGCAGGTTCAAGGGGTAATTGTTTCATGTGGGAAATCAACTATAGTAATATCAACCAAAAATTCCTGCTGAACAGAAACCTATTGATTTTCATAGATTCTAAGGCAGGAAAGGACCATTGTGATCATCTAGTCTGACCTCCCCAGATAACACAAGCCATAGAGCATCCCCAAAATAATTTCTAGAGCAGATCTTTTAGGAGAATCCACCATAAACCTTGGGAAATTGTTCCAATGATTAATCACTCTCACTGTTAAAAATTTAAGCCTAATTTTAATTTATCTGCCTTTAAAATTAAGGTTCTTTACATGGGACAAGTATTCAGAGACCAAAAGAGACTTTGTTTTTCGAAATAATTTGAGCTCTCTATTATATTGATTGCCTTCCATTTCCCAGCCTTTGTTTGGTATTGTAATTTTAAATGTAAGTTTAAAATCACTGCACAGATTGTGCGGGCATACAAAATTTGGAGTGCTGCACATGTACCTTACTGTGTGCCAGTTACATTTTATTCCAAAATGATATGTATTTTGTGGTTTGGGGTTTGGATATCAGTGCATTTTGCAAAGGAATAAGAATACTGCATATCATCATGAGTATGGACCAGGGTTACAGTGTGGGGACCTTTGAATGCGCTAAATTGCGTTGCAAATATACAAAGATTCAAGAAAGCATTTCAAGACTGCTGGTATTCCATTGCAAGGCACTCCTTGATAAACTGCCATGCAAACATGTTTCATTACAGTGTACTGACAGGTCACTGTGGTGACATTAAGATGATAGTAATGCTTGAAGAATGATCCAACATGAAAAATATTCATTGCTTGGTGGTTACTTGCAGGCAATTCCAAATAGTGTTACACAAGGGTCAAATTATAAAGCTTTTTCAGTGACATTCATAATTGTTTAAGATAATAGAATTGGCTGACCTTTTGTCAACTAGTTACTATTCAATCCAAGACTTGATAAAACCCACCACATCTGATTTTCTGTAAACTAGCTTGGTTGTGTTACACTTTTCCAATAGGATAGACTTTTACAAATCATGTCAGTAAGATCCCTGCTCCCTCAAAACATAATACGCTCTCATTCTGTACAAGTGAAAAATTCAACCAAACCAAATATGACAATTTAAAGAATTGCAGATGGTTAGGGGGCTGTTAGTCTAAATTAATTAACAAACAAAAGGCGTCTTCTGGTAGCTGACACCAGTTCAAACTTGCTAACTGAAGGATGGATTTTATTTTATTTTTTAAACTGCGTCAGGCAAACAGAATTCATGGCTTAGTGTTTTGGGCCCTCCCTGGACTGAATTCTGGTTCAACTGATGGTAAGCATTTAATTTTATTAATTTTGAAAGGAGATTTTTATTGGACAGCTGTAAATCAAAAAATGATTTTCCAAAGCAAGCACATAAAGCTATGATGCCGCTTGTTGGTTTTACAGGAGTTTTATGTTTGTTTGAGTTGTTTAAGGAACAAGTATTACCTCAGGGATGACTTAAATGATGGTGTCAATTACACTTTGGTAAAATTGTCAAATTTATATGTGAAAGGGGCAGAAGAATGGGGTTGCAGGGAAGGAACCTAACAAGAAGGTGTAGGAAAGTGCAAACTGAATCCCAACTGCACCCACCCACAGAAAAACTATTTTACATCCTCCTGTCAGTTGCTTTTCATGCTACCACCCTGCCCTTCTATCACCATTTATGTCTCTTCTGAATTTAGCCCCAAATATTTATGTTATGAATTCAGGTGACTTGGTGAATGAGAAGGAAACAAGAGGAGAATCTCCTGAAGAGCTATAGAATTGCAGCTCCAGTTCATCCTACTTTTAGCTTCATATCTGTGGCATGTCACGTATGAGAAGGACAGTCTTTCTAAACAAACCAACTTTTATGTGGTATCATATTCATAGTCGTAAATCAGTCATTCAAATAGGACTAATTGCTACCCCAGTTGTCTTAAGCCTTGTGCCGTGCTGCAGGGAGCTCTTAGGAGCCCTGTGACAGTATTTTGCCACCACGTTGAAGAGAAGGTTGGGATGACTTTTGTGTCCTAGATAAACTGACCCATCTCTGCATGCCGCTAAATAAAACTGAGTGAACACTACCACATGTTTTGCCAACATTAGTTGAAATTTGACTTTTTTGTTTGCTTTGGCAAAACGTTCTACCAACCCATTTGACTGGTTCACAGAAACAGTCCATATTAAGTGATACTGGAAAATAAAGGTGGAAAGTGAAATTTGAATTCATCATTGCTAGAAGCCTGGTTGTAAGTGTTATTCTTGTCTAGTCAGGGAACAGAAGCACACTCTGTGATCTGTGTCAAATCATCAGTTCATATTTACAATATCAAATTCTCACAATTGCTCTTGAACAATCTACAGACCAAAAGTTATTTGTAGAAATGAGTCTGAATAATTTTAACTAATGAATATATTTGAGAAAATTGCAAACGGCTTGCGAACAATTCACAAACACCAAAAGAGGCACCATTAATCAAATAAATTATTAATTGCAAATCATTTTCACTGCTCTCCTACTCAGTCTTGCCAGAAGTTATTTATTCTTGTGACTCATAAAAATACTTCTGAGGAGCATTTTTTCAAGCGTTTGGAATAAACCTTGTTGCACAAAATGTCATATTTTCAAAAATATAGCACAGGAAGATTCTATGCCATACTTTCCATAAGGTCTGCAACCCCACTCTAATTTCACAAGTTGAACTCAGAACTATTAATATACTCCATGAATTTTTCAGAAATAAAGTATAAATATTTCCAAAATGCCATGTAATATGTTTGTTTGCCCAATAGCACTGCCTTTTATTGTTCTTAAGATTATAAGAAAATATTTGTTTAAATGGGAAAATAAATGAATAGATTCTCCAGTCTGTAAATTCATCCTCTGCAAATGCATGCAGTCCTGTGAGCAGGGTTCTCTGACACACTGAAGGGGATGACACTTTGTGGGAGCACATTGTTGCTTATGTTTGCATATTAGAAGAGTGCCGCTCATTTGTCCCATCTCAAAGAGATTTCAACTAATCTTAAGTTTTTAAGACACAATTGCATATTTCCTTTTTGTAGTAGGTGGGTAGGTTTTATTGAAATAGCAATATTTTACCATTCATCTTTGATTTCTCCAGAGAATATTATCTCTATTGGTGCTGATTTGACACAAATGTTAGTTACAGAGAGGGATCCTAGATGCTAATAGTAATTAATTGCCACAAATACTTCTATAGCATTACCCATACCTTTTGTGTGCCTCTGTGCAGCCTGCAATGTGTCCAGATAAACTAATTAATACTTTTATACAACTGGAATTGATTCCCATTCATTATTCCTTCCTGTTTATCAGGCATTTTGCCTCATTGGTTACCCAAACTCAATACCCTGGGATTTCTTCTTTTGCCATTCAGAAGTGGCTTAATCAAAGTCAGACTGATGACATACTGTGCTGCCTTTGTAATGCTATACTTGTGAGAGAAGCATCTGGAGCATTACAATATGGTACTTTTACATATATAAGTAATAATAAAAAGGGATTGGGTGGGAGCCATAGCCTTATATAGAAGATCAAATACTCCACAATATTAAGAGTATCTGTAATAAGGGTGGAGTCCACAGAAATGATCCAAGGTCACTAGATTAGCTCAGATGACCGAAGGAAAAAATGTGAGTACAAGTGCCTTGTATATGGGTCCAAACTAGGAAATACAATGGAATCTGTAACATGATGTATTACAAGCAGCAAATTGGTGCAAACTTATCCTGTGACCTGGTTATCTACAGAAAGTCGGGACTCGATCCAGGAACTTTGATCTTCCTAGAAACAAGGGAATGCAGCATCACATACAGCTAATTTAGTAGAGTTCACCTAGAGTACAACTCAAGTCCTAATGTGGGCTTGAGTGTGTGACACCAGCTGCGGCGTGCAGAAAACGGCCTGCCTTCCTAAGCTAGACTCCTTTATTCAGCTCCCGAATTCGCTTTCTCAAGATGCAGTTTTGGCCCTAGCAACTCAAGAAAGAAAGACAGGACCCCACCTCCTTAACACAGTAGTTCTCTGTTTCAACAGACGTATTTGGAAATCTTTACAGCATTCCATTGGAACTAATGTAACTTTGATGCTTTATTTCTCTGAGGCACAGCAAGTATGGAACATATTATCTTATTGGGGAAAATCCTGATTTGTATTATTGCCTTGGCACTTTCTGCGTGGTCTTCATGCAGTGTATCCCAAAGTGCTTTACAGAGCAATAAATTATATTACCAACAGCCATTATGACCTCAGTAAGATCTACATACGGCCAAGAACAGCTACATGTTACTATCAGTTAATTAGTGGTGGTATTCATTAAATGAGGCAGTGCGAGCCAGGAAGCTATCCTCTACTATTTGTGAACGGTGTCATGGGATGGCACAAAAGCCATTCAAACCACTGGCAGCAGGCAGAAAGGAAGTTGAATCTCTCAGACAATGTGTTATTTTGGCATATGCTTATAGTACATGCAGGCACACACGTACATTCACCTACACAGACACACCCCCTCACACACATTCTCTCTCTCACACAGGGCTTAATTAGCCACTGCCTTGCACCCTGTAATTTATGCCTGCACAACCCACTGAAAGAGTTAGTGTGTTACCCCCTTTTCACAAGGGTAAATAACTAGACAAGATGCAAGGTAGTGGAGAATTAGACCCATGTCATGCAATAGGCTGTACCTGAGAGGACAAGGCGCTGACTTCCATTATATACTAGACCCTTGAGGAGAACATAGTCCACAGCATGCAAAGGGAGTCTTGCTGTTCTTTCCTTGTATACCACATTGACCATGAATAGTAGTATGCCTTCAGGTTAGAGGTACTCCAATCCTGAAAACAGAACTGGAACTGAAGCGTATTAAAAGGGGGTTGGTTCTATATTAAGCTTTCACCACAGTCAGTCTATGAGCCTGAATGCCATGTTCAGTTTCAGAACCTAGTATCACACACATTCAGATAATACACTTTCAAGATATCTCAGCCTGACCTGGTGGACTTGATCCTTCAGCTCTCTCCTAACCACCTTTCTTATACTCCTATCCAGATCCCAGAATGCCTTCTTATCGCCATTCAAAGTTCACATACCTTACTACAGTAAGGGACTGGAGCTTAGGCAGTGTGGCCTAGCGGTCACAGGTGGGTTGGAGTCCACCAGTCAAGCACAGCCATAAGATGGCAGCCAGCGAGCAGGGATCAGAGTAGTTGCTAGGGCTAGGATCAGTAGGCAAGAGTTAGAGTAAGGCTGGGGTCAGAGCCGGAGGTAGTTACGAGGCTGGAATCAGGAGGCAAGAGGCAAGGTCAGAGTCAGACTGGGGTCAGAGACTGGAGATCAGAAAGCAAGGCAAGGGCTGGAGTTACAACATGCCAGAAGCCTGCATGGTTTCCCAGACAACTTCCTGGGCCACCCTCCAGTGTTAAATAGTAATCATGGGACAATCAGAAAGCTGCAGGATGCTGTCACTCTGATCCCCTGGAGTGGTGCTTCCTGCAGTGTCTAACCTCCACACTAATATTAGCTATAGCTCTGAATGGCCTCCTGGTGGGAATGTGGAAACTTCAGATATCCCAGGCTCTGAAAACTCAGATTCTAGTCTCACGACTACCCCCTCAGCTGCTAGAAACCCTCCCTATCCTCATGTAGAGGACACCTATCTAATTCCTTCCCATTGCACTTTAAAGTTTAAGAAATGGCTAATACGCTTCCTCTCTTCTAGCACTCTGCTCCCTTTTGAGTATTCTGGAAGTCACCTTCAGACTACTAGTTAGTATTATCTCTGTAGCACAGTACTGCGATCATGTCACAGCCTTCCTCTTCTCACTAGAGACATTTGTTCAGATCTGAACTTCTCCAAAGTTCAGGGATGTTTGGCATCTGAGCTTTTGGTTTGGGCCCCTCCCTATTGCTCACATCAGATCCCAGAAGGGGATAGAGGCTGTTCAGAGCTCCGAAAGCCAGGCCCTCAGGATATAAATGACAAACAGTAAAAGAAAAGTCTTGATACTTAATTTTTTAACTGTTTTTTTTTAGGGGAATAGTATCACTTTTTCATTTTTACTCCAGGCACAAATTAAATGGTGCTCACCTGCTTTTGAAAATCTTGATGGGCAAGAGACCAAGGTTAAACAATCCACTCTCATGGCAAACTCTGACAAATTCTTTTTGTCACCAAAAAGGCCCAAACCTGGTATAAGGTGGACGAGGAGATATGTGTCAAGACAGAACATTTGGTATTTTGCTGCTTTCTCTACACAATGGATATAAGGAAGGTCAGTGTAAAAACATAGCTGGAAGTCACAGTGGACTGCTGGGAGGTGGAGGGGTGAACAGAATAAACATTCTTGTTTCACCAAAGTAAGGCTTGACAGATTTGGTTTATTTTCAGGTCAAGATTCAACCTGCCCACTGCAGGCAGATGAGACTTATTTCAAAGCATTCAAAAAAGCACGGGCTGCATTCCATTTTGGTAATATGGCATCTGACTGCTCAGGATTACATTTTATACTGTTAGACAACTAATGCAAAGCCATCAAAGCTTTCAGCTCTCCTCAGTGTCCCTTCCCACACTACCACCATAGGAGATATTTCTCTAGAGAGCCAGCAGCTCAGACCTGGTATCTATCAGGAATGAATTGCTGAGCAAACTTCAGGGAGCCCTTCCGTTGTCAAAACAATAATAGCTATAAATCTCTCTCTCTCTCTGTTTACAGGAAACAAGATCTTCCTTCCTGTCCTCTGCCTAGAACAGAAGATCGGGCACTCTGTTGGTTTGTCTGACACAGCAGATGAGTAACAAAGGCCTCCTTACTGCAGCTTTCTATGGAGCTGTTTTGGTGACAAGATTATTTTTAGTCCATTTTGTTGCACACGGACAGTCGCATCCCTTGCTTTCTCCCTTCTGTTTCTCTGTGTGTCTTTGTAACAACTTCCTGCTACTGCGAGATGTGTGAACTATATATGGCCTGGGAAATCTGTAGCAGTTGCAGTATTTTTAAACTGGCCCCCGGTTTGCACGCTGCTGTGACGCAGAGAAGCTAACGTTGCAGAGTTTCTCATGGGTATCCAGAGTGCCCGGCAGTAGTTCACAATGGTTGGGTCATGTGTATTTTTTGCCCTTGACAATACAACCCTTGGGGCCTGGTTTGACATCTTTAATCTTGGGAAGCAGAAACCTTGTCTATGCACAGGGAAGGGTTTAAAGCAAGCTGTCATCATGGTAGTGCTTCTGGATGTCAGCTGCAGGCCTGTGAAAAGCTGCAACTTTTCCATCTGGCCAGATGTTATGAACCAACCTGGCAGGCTGGTTACAGGAAAGATGTTCGTGAACATTTAGCATCTGTCACCATCCTACTGCAAAAGCTGTGTCTCAGATATAAGCCTCTGTTTGCTCCTCCTTAGGAGACAGTATGACTTCAGCCTACTGCAGGGGATTAGAAGTCAGAACTGGGTTCTGTTCTTCAGTCACTAACTTACTGTGTCACGTTAGGCACATCTTGTAACCTCCTGTGCACCAGTGTCCCTATCTAAATGGGTATAAGACGACTTGCCCAGTGTGGCATAGTGCTTTGACATCCTTGGAGGAAAGGCAGTGGATGTATGTTCAAAAATTGGGGTTGGGATTTTGTGTGTATGTTTTTATTAATGAAATTTATAAGTAGTAATAGACATCCCTGTCCCACAGGGTTACTATCTCAACAGACAAGCCAGACAAGGGGTCTGAGGGGGAATAAAAGAGGAACAGAGAGGCGGGGCTGGGAGTAAAATGCTAGTTTCCTGATCCCAAACAGTGCCCTCTTCACTGGGCAACACTGCTTCTCAAGAGTTAAAGCTATAAGAATTGGAGGGAAAAAATCCCAGAAAATGGGTAACGTCACAAAGTTCCTCCTCTACCTTGGTGGGTCCTGCGCTTATTGGTGGATTTGTTCACCTCAGTGATCTTCCGCTCTGGTAGAACCCATAGTCCGAGTCAACTCCTCCTGTGTCTGATCAAGAGTTGGGAGGTTTGGGGGGAACCTGGGCCCGCCCTCTAGTCTGGGTTCCAGCTGTGGATTGCAGCTGTCTATAGTGCCTCCTGTAACAGCTGCATGACAGCTACAACTTCCTGGGCTACTTCCTCATGGCTTCCTCCAAACACCTTCTTTATCCTCACCACAGGGCCTTCCTCCTGGTATCTGATAATGCTTGTACTCCTCAGTCCTCCAGCAGCACACCCTCTCACTCTCAGCTCCTTGTACCTCTTGCTCCCAGCTCCTCACACACGTACCACAAACTGAAGTGAGCTCCTTTTTAAACCCAGGTGCCCTGATTAGCCTGCCTTAATTGATTCTAGCAGCTTCTTGACTGGCTGCACATGTTCTAATCAGCCTGTCTGCCTTGTTTCCAGAAAGTTCCTGATTGTTCCGGAATCTTCTCTGTTTCCTTACCCAGGGAAAGAGGACCTACTTAACCTGGGGCTAATATATCTGCCTTCTGTCACTTTCCTGTAGCCATCTGGCCTGACCCTGTCACAGTAAGGACAGGGAAGGACAGAACCTTGATACGGAAAAGAAAATATTTGGGCCCAGTCCCTTCAACCAACACCTTTTACACAACAGGGCCACAGTTTGACTTTCTGACATACAGGATCAGAAGTGCCACACTCAGAGAGGCCTTTAATTATTTTGTAGTTGGGTAGGAACTGTCATATCTTACTATTTGGGGTGGTATAGGATGGGTAAAAATACTCTTTTAAACACCCCCTTTAAATATCACCTTCTAGGCAAATTCCTTCCTCCTTTCTTTTTATCACTAATCCCCAGATTCTATATCTGTAGAACATTTGTCCTAAGTCTTGTCTTTGATTTGTCTTGTCACATTTAGTTTGTAAGGCCTTAAAGGGAAGAAATATGCTGTATCCCTCTTCTGTACAGTATACTTAGTCAGAACTGCCTTCCACCTATACTGTAAGATTGAGGAGACCTAGATACGACACAATTATCCCCTGACACAGTTAAAACACAGCACCATCTTTTAGCATGGAAAGACCTTATGTTTACTTCAGCCATACACTTGAACTGCACTACAGCTCTGTTTGGCCCAAGGTTGTAGCACAAACTGTATACATAGCTAAAACATTTGAGTTCTATTTGCTGTACACTGCAAGACAGAACTCTCTTTTAACCATATCAGGGGACAACCATCTTGTAATTAGAGCTATGTGAATAGCCGATTTTTTTGGTTCACAGTCTAATTCAGAAAAAAAAATGTTTTCTGTCTACCCAAAACCAAACTTTCAAAAGTTTTTGGCAAACCAAAAATGAAAAAATTGTTTCAGGTCAAACAAAACATTTCATTTGAAACAAAGTGTTTCATTTTTGAAATGTAACTTTAATAAAATAGAAGCAAATTATGAAATTAAAAGTGATTTCAAATAAAAAAATCAAAACATTTCATTTAAAAATATGTTTGTGATTTCAGTTTGTTTTGTTGTTGTTGTCTTTTGACCTAAACAACTTAGTGAAATCAAACAAATTCACAACACGTTTCGGCTGATCCAAATCTACATTTATTTTATTTTATTTTGGGGGGCCTGAAAAAAAGTTTCTGCCAAAAACTTCACCCAGACCTAGCTGTCACCAAATCCCCAACATGACTGGCCCTTGATATGGACTTACTCTCTGACATTAAGCTATCACCTGGTGGGCCAGAATGACCTAACCACCACAGGAAAAAAAAAGTGGAGAAACAAAAATGGAGCCAGAAGATATATATGAACTGTCCTAAAAGGGTGTGTCGGAATTTAATTTATCATCATCTACACCAAAAAGCTTTTAGTCCCATTTCCCCATAGTCCTAGTACATGTACAACAAGCCTCAGTTTCCTGGGGAGGGAGGCCTCACAGGTGTTTGTCTCATCTCCTGCCCCTTTCTAGCGCTGTTTTCCTCCTTAGGTACTGTTTCAGCCTTGCAGTCTTCTAGAGTGCTACCTCAACCTTCTCCTTCTCCCCTTGCATTGATCTGGGTCTGGCTTCTGTAGGCCCAGACTCCGGCCATTCCCTGCAGCCTCTGAGAGGATGGCTTATTTGGAGTCAACTGATTTGATTTTTGTCGGTTTTCTCCTCTTTCCCCATGTGACAGTTCACAGTCACACTCACTCCACAGCAGGCCTTGGCCTTTGAAGATGATGCTGCTATGGAGAAAAGGATCCCTTATGAATTTTATTTGTCACCCAGTTTTCTACTGAACACACAAAAAATGCTATTTTGAGAATCTCTCTGCTGGAAACTTCCTGACCTAGAGCATTCTTGAAGCCTTTTTTCTGCAAATGCTCCAAGAAAGGGCAGGAGCCTTTTGCATTGTTTTCAGTAGCAGCATCATGAAAACCCATTTTCTCATGGTATTTTGCCTAAGAGAGCTTTCCAAAGGTCAAGTATATGTCTAAGTCAATCATATCCCTATACGGTAAACATTTCAGTGTATCAGATTGTCCTGTGTGTAGGCATAACTTCTCTTCTTGTGTTACTTTTGGATCCTCTCTCTTATGATATATTTAAAATCAAATGAAATATCTCTTTGGCTTAAGTGTGCGGTGCAATGTTGATTATACCACAGCAGAAGCACATGCTTTCCTTTCAGCATATGACAGGCTTTAAAAAAAGAGCTATAACTGCTATCGCTTCTCATGCTATACCTCATTAGTACGAGAGTAATGACACTACTGAGAAAGCAATTTGGGGCCTGATCCAAACCCACTGAAGTGAAGTCAAAGGCCTATTTTATTTAAGAGGTCTGGTGCTAGCGGCATGCAAGTGAGAGTAATTTTGTCAAAGTCATACTTACAAGACGATGCAGTATTATGCTCCCCTCCCTAGTCTTTAGAGCCCAAGCTCGAGCTCAAGTCACAATTTGAAAGAGCTCTCTACGCAGCTATTTTTAGAGTGCTAGCACAAATCCTCACTACTCTGAGTCTGTCAACCTGACATGGGAGGCTCACTGATGCAGACTCTGCATAGACATATCCTTAGAGGCCACCAAGCCTGACTTTAGCCACCTGAGAAGGTAAATAATGAACCCTGACTATGTTATCTTATCTATGTTATCTTATCTGTCATGGAACTTAGACATAAAAACAAAATAAACAGACTATGCATTTACTGTATGCAGCGTTGTTGTAGCCATGTTGGTCCCAGGATACTTGTGAGGTAATACCTTTTGTTGAACCAACTTCTGTTGGTGAAAGGGACAAACTTAGAGCTCTGTGGATGCTCATAAGCTTGTCTCTTTCACCAGCAGAAGTTGGTCTAGTAAAAGATATTACCTCACTCACTTGGTCTCTCTATGCATTTACTGGGCACTCTACACATGGGTGTGCCAAGAGTAGTAGCCAAAGACGTCTCAACAGTATCCAACATTCTACAGCCATTTAATACTGTTTTTTGGTGAATCAGTATCCCCTGTTGCGATAATTGGGCCTACAAATTTACTCTGATTGTGAGCTCAACTGTAAAAATATGTGAAAGTTCATAAGATGTCACAATAACCTAGAATAACATATGTTGAGGGGAAAAGATACGAAAAGGAGACAGAAAGACTGAATTAGTCTAAACAATGGCCTACTGACCTGATTTAAGGACCATGTCAAGGCTCGACTTCATAAACAATAAGATATGGCTCTGGAAATTAATGGACTAAAATTGGTTTAGCAAATATTAGGCCTAATTGGTGAACAAAATAATGAGGGGATGAACTATGCCACCCATTTTTTTCCTTTTTGGGGGTTCTTAAACATAAACTTTGAAAAAAAAAATCTCATCCCAACACATCTGAGTGCTCTTGTCTCATCCTAACTCATCTCATCTTCCCCAAGACAGAGGGAGCAGACCAGACTGAAGGATTTCTTTCCAGAGAGGAAGGCCATCAGGCCTTGCTCTTGTTTAAGGAACTTTATTTTTCATCTGCAAGGCCAGAAAGTCATCATATCATCATGACATTCAGTCCTCAGCCCATCAGTGGGGATAGCCAATTGCCAGGACCCCAGAGGCATGTAGGATCCTGTTCTGTCTCCCTTTCCTGTTGTTACTTTCTGTCCTTTTCACCTCTCTCTCTGTCTCTTGACACTTTATCGAATGCTGAAGTCAATTGTACTGCATCAGCACAGAGAGATGAGATTAGGTTAGGAATGGGCCATCTCTGCTGTATATTGGGATCGATGAAACAAGCTAAAAGTTCAACTTGTGTTTGCCCAAAACTCTCTCTCTAATGGAACTGGGTCTACAGAAAATAAGGGAAGATTAGGCAACCCTAGGGTTATAGAGATGCTAGAAGAACATCGGTTTGTGCCAGAAAGTAGAATTCTCAGGTATTACTTTTAATTCTGGGTGACTAGGGCTACGCACAGGAATAACTGTAGATAACTTTAGAGTGTAATCCACATGTTTGTTGTTTTAACCTCAGCAATTCTGTTTGTTTGCACCAATAAATTAACCTTTCACCTAAGAGAGTGTGTTGGACCATCTAATTTTCTCTGGAACAAACCCAACACCACATTGACCGTCCACAGCCCTGCCTGATATCTGAGCTGGGAAACATCTTTGAGTTTTCTTTAATTAAATCTCTGATTTGGAATTCATAGATACATAAAGTCAAAGGGCAGAAGAGATCAACTAGTCTGACCTCCTGTATAACACAGGCCATAGAACTTCCCCAAAGTCATTCCTAGAGAGTATCTTTTAGAAAAACATCTGATTCTGATTTTAAAAAATTGTCAGTGATGGAGAATCCACCATTGTTAAGTTGTTCCAATGGTTAATTCCTCTCACTGCTAAAAATTTACACCTAATTTACAGTCTGAATTTGTCTAGCTTCAACTTCCATCCATTGGATAATGTTATGCCTTTCTCTGCTAGATTGAGGAACCCGTTGTTAAATATTTGTTCCCCAGTTCCCATGACTGTAATCAAGTCACCCCTTAACCTTCTTTTTGTTCTTGCTCAAGCAAGAGAAAACAAACATTGTCCAGTACCACCATTAAGATTCGCTATGTATTTTCAGTGTAACCCAGGTGTCATAGAGAAAACTACTCTGAATATAGCAGTCATGACTTAATAATATTTGTAACAAAAAGACAACAGTCCATGATCTAACCCAGTGCTATCTTTATGCATCTTGCTTTTGCATTTGCTTGCAGAATTGACTTGTTTCCTGGAATTGGATATTCTAACTTGTGGTGGTTTTTTTTAAATACTTCCCCCAAGCTTCAGAAAAGACTTGGCACACAGTATATCACTCTATGAATAAATAAAGCACACATCCCTTTGTTTGTTTCTAAGGCAACAGGTAATAGATCCAGAGCATTGGCATCCTCTCAGCTGCTTGCACTCAGTGTCTGAGCATGCTGGTTGCCTGAGGGGGCTGGTGGGAGGCTGTCTGTCAGCATTGATCTTGTGGAAATGGTGTCAAACAAATAAGCCTGACTTTTGCTCCCATGTCAGCCCATTGTGTGTGGGTTGCCATTCAGACTGCGGAGTTCTCTGTTCCTGTTTGCTGTGTGAATGGAGGAAGGTTAGTGCCAGGGCAGGTGAAAGATGAGGCAAAGGCTGGATTAGGAGGGGAATTTAAGGGCTGAGGCAACTTGAAACAAGAGGACTGAAATAAATAGCTTCCTCCTCACAGGACTAGAGCCGGATGATGCCACAAGAGGGACAAAATTATCATCTCAGGAAAGAGGAAACATTTTTAGCAGTTGCAAGTTTTACTAAAATAGATGAAAGGAAAGGCTTTTCCCATCAGTTTCTACAGCCTCTGAACTCCCTCAGTTATTTTGCATAATTCTTGAAGTGAGATGGAAATGGAATTTAGAAGCTTAAGCAGAATTGCCTCACCAATAATATTTTTCCAACATCCCTTCCAATATTTTTTCTTTGTTAGCACAATATCTTTAAAGAGACAGGCAGCTTTGCGTCAGGGCCACTGTCGCGGTAGGGGACACTCTTGTTTAAGTGGAGTTAGAGTCAAAATTTCAGGCTAGAAGGGAGTACCAGATCATCTAGTCTGATCTCCAGTATATCACAGGCCACTGTCACCACCCAGCATACCACACTAAACCCAACAACCAAAATAAGATCAAAGTATTACAACCCCCAGAAGACTAGATTATTATGTGCCACAGGCAGAGAACAGGAGGGTGTGAGGTGCACCAGTGCCCAAGGCCCCTGCAATGGCAGAGAAATGATTAAGTGAGACATGCCCAGATAATCCTGGTGTGATGTTCCCAGGGATACCCGGGGTTGTGAGGCACCTACCTACCAGCTGCGCTAAGGCTGAGAAAATCTTGTCTGGGCCTGTTGTGATCAGCTCTCTGACTCCATCAGCTTCTGGAAACAGAAGCACTGCCTTCCAGGCCCCCACAGGCGTTGCTCTTTGTTTATAGTTCAGTGATAGGCACACATCCATCCCCAAGTCCTCCAAGTGTCCCCTTTTCCACTGGGCACTCCGAGAGCTCCTAGATTTGCTACTCCCAAGGGAATAGCGCACACCAGCTTAAAGATTCAACTTTGAATCACCACTCCAGCACTTACATATTTTTATAGTGAAAACAACGCTAAGCTTATTGTCAAGGAACAAAGATTCAAATGACAGTAAGAATTCTGGAAACAAATGGTTACATATAACACAAAATCATAACATGCTTTCCAGAGCCTCAACTTGACTCACAAGACACTCCTCTGTTTGCTACATGATAGTTTTTCCCAAGTCCTGTTCCCAGTATTTTCAGCCAAGTTGGCAAGTTGTCTTCACAGATCTCTGCATTCCCAGATTTATAGACCAGAACTTTTATGTTCACCTGAAAATAGGGTCCCATGCTGCTGCTATTTACCTCTTCTTGTTAATTTCCTTCTGAAGTCTCCACAAGCTTTTAATTAACATTTGACTCAGTATGCTAATAGATTCCTATTTTAAGACCCACAATCCCATAGTGGTAAACTAGGGAAATAAGTGTCTCCCAGCTCCCATATTGTATTCAGAAGAGTTTGTCTTAAGATGTACTACCTTTGAGTGACCTGACTTTAACAACAGAAACATACCTTTCAGCATGTATACAAAACTCACTTATTTTCTGTACATATATGCTGCAATGGTTATGATGACCAGTATGACACAGACTTTCATTAGAGAACTTACATGACATTCTTTTGGTGAACCCAGGGGATCCTTGTTTCCCTATATATATCTGTGTCCTCTGCCAGTTGGCATTTGGAGGTCGTTCATGACAAGTGACCCTCACCTACACACTGCAAAGAAGGAAGGTGAAAACACCCCCAATGTCACTGCCAATCTGACCCGGGGGAAAGCTCCTTCCCAACCACACATATGGTGATCAGTTAGACCCTGAATATGTGAGCATGAATCAGCCAGCCAAGTACCTGAGAGAGAGAGAGAATACTTGGTGCTGCCTCAGAGCTCTGTCCCTACCTGTCCAGCCATGTCCCATCTCCAACCATGGCCATCCCATATGCTTCAGAGGAAGGAGATTAAACAAACAAACAAACAAACAAAAAAACCCACCCCCAGAATACACTGGAGGAAAGGAAATGAACTTTTAGGAACCTAAGACATAAACCAAAAGGGAGCTTCAGAGTTGCTGAGCCCTGCCCACACCATCACAAGCAGCCCCATCATACAATTCCAGTCACAAACTTGTCCAGCTGTCTCTTAAAACTAATTAAGTTGTTTGCCCCCAAAAAACCTATTGGCAAGTTATTCCAGAACATTATCACTCTGATGGTTAGACATCATATTCTAAGTTCCAGGCTGAATTTGTTCATGGACAATTTATATCCATTTATTCTTGTGCCAACACTTGCCCTTTAGCCTAAATTGCTCTTCACCCGTCTTGGTATTCCCCTCCTAATATTTATAGAGAGCAATCAAATCCCCTCTCAGCCTTCTTTTTCCTAGACTAAACAAGCAAAACTCTTTCAGTATCCTCATAATGTTGGCCCTCCATTCCCCTGATCATCCTAGGGCCCCTTCTCTTCTCTTGTTCCAGTTTAAATACATCTTTCTTGAACATGGATGACCAGAATTGTTCGCAGTATTCCGAATGATGTCTTACCACTGTTTTGTACAATGGCATCAATACTTCTCTATATCTACTGGGAATGAGGATTGCATTTGCCTTTTACACAGCTGCATCATTTTGGTGACCCAGAGTCATCCTCTGATCTCCCCACACACCCAGGCCTCACTTCTCCTCAGTTGCTTCCAACTATGAGCCCCCAGCTTATAGTAGAAATTCTTATTAGACCTTATTAGACTGAATTTCATCCCATTTCTATCACTCTTTTCTTCAAAGTCATCCAGATCTCCCTTATAATATTCCAATCTTCCCAACTTTGTATCATCAGCAAATTTCATTATCACACTCCTACTTTTTGTGCCAACATCATTCATAAGAATATTGAATGAAATCGGTCCCAGGATCTATTCTTGAGGAACATCACTAGTAAGCTCCTTCCAGTCAGATAATTCTCCTTTCAGAACAACTGCTTGCTGTCTCACCTTTAGTTTGTTGTCCACTTTACAGTTCTTGGGATCTTTACAGCACCTGGGACCTTTGCAGTTCTCGTACTGATCCCCATCTTCCTTAATTTAAGTAATAATTTCCCCTGTGGTACCATGTCAAATGCTTTATTGAAATCCAAGTAAATTAGATCTAGTGCACTTCCTTTATCTAAAAAACAATTATTTTCTCAAAGAAGGAAATCAGGTTAGTCTGGCATGAACTACTTTTGGTAAACCAATGTTTCATTACATTCCCGTTACCATTTACCACCATGAATCTGATTATTCTTTCTTTCACAATTTGTTCTAAAACCTTGCACTACTGAAGTCAGACTAACAGATTTACAATTGCCAGATCACCTTTTCCCCTTTTCTTAAATGTTGGTACAATGTTCTCCAGTCATATGGCACTACAGCCAAATTGATAGATATATTAAAATCTTTGTTACCAGAGTAGCAATCTCATCTGCTAGTTTTTTTGGCATTCTGGGATGGAAATTATCCACCCTCCACCCCCAATTTGAATGTTTTAAGCTCTTTAGGTTGTTGGTTTTTTTTTAACCTCAGATGTGGTAATTTCCATCAGCTGTCCTGACTTCATGCACATGTTCCAGATTATCATCCTTATTAAAAAGTGAGGCAAAGTATACATTTAGTTTTGGGGCCACACCTAGATTATCTTTAATCTCTTTCCCATTCACACTGCATAATGGCCCAACCTCATCCTCCCTTTTTTTATGAATATAACTAAAAAACCTCTTATTTATTTTCATTTCCTTGGCAAGAGCTAACTCATCTTGACTTTTAACAATTCTCCCTTTATTCCAACAGTTTGCTGATCAACCCCTTTTTCCATTCCCTATAGGGTCCCTGCTTACTTCTAATAACTTTTTTGAGGTGATTATTCATCCAGCCAGGTCTGTAGCCTTTCCCTACAAGTTTTTTTCCTTCTGTTGGGATGCAAATTTCAGACAGTTTTTTTACTGTTGTCCTGAAGAAATTCCAAACTTCCTCCACATTTAAGTTCTTGTGCTCTTCAGTCCAATTGACTCTTTAACTAATTCTCTTAATTTCCAAAAGTCTCCCCTTTTGAAATAAAAAAACATACTGGATGACCTGATTTTGATTATCCTTCCATTTAATTTAAACTGAATCAACTCATGATCACTCTATCCAAATTTATTTACTATAACCAGCTGTTCTGTGATGTCCTCACTACTCACCAAAACCAAATCTAAAACTGCATCACCTTTTGTTTGTTCAGTGACAATTTTATCAAGAAAACTGTCATCAATCACATCCAGGAATAACTGGTCCCTATCAATATTAGTAGCATTTATTCTCCAATCTATACCTGGGAAGTTAAAATCTCCCATTATGACACAATTCGCAAAACATCTATGGGGTCAGGCTTTCACTCAGGGCCTGATTTTGAGAACCGCTGCTTAAAAAGAGCTATATAAGTAAGCCAAACTGTCCTTTAGTTGCAAATAAAGTCCCATCCCCGTGAACATTTATTACTCCTAGGGGGGTTCTGCACTACTGCACGTGTGCATAGTTAATAAGCCATGCATATTTTAAATTTTTTGTGCAGAAAAAAGCTTCTGCTGAAATGTTGCTGCAGTTCTGCCTTTTCCCCACTAGAGCGAGCTTTGGTGATAGAACACAGCAGCAGCTTCTGCCCAACAAGGGATGAGAAAGAGTCTGCCTTCTTCACAGCGCCTGCCATACCAGGTCAGGAGACGGGAGCTATGGCGAGGCAGACAATGTGGGTTGCTGTGTGGGGAGGGATCAGCCAGGGGCTCATACGTGCTAGTGTGGGAGGAGAGATTAGGGCAGAGGCTGAATGGGAGTGGAGGCACAAGGCCACAGGGGAGAGGAAGGTGTAGGGCCACATGGTGATGGGGGGCATGCACAGCTACATAGGGACAGGGGAGTGGCTGGGTGGAGGCACAGAGACACATGGGGACAGGAAGAGGGGTGCAGAGTCACATGGGGATGGATGTAGTGGGTGTCTCAGTGGGGGTGGAGAGACATGTGGACACGGGGTGCAAGGACACATGAGGACAGGGGCAGATTGCTTGACTGAATGGGAGAGGATAGGGGTCAGCCAAGGTCTGCACAGGGGAAGCTCCCCAACAATCCCTCCTCTCCACTCCCAAAAAACCTGTTCTATACCTTTCCCACCCGTACCCAACAATCCCCCAAGTTCACATCCAGGCTCCTTCCCAGCAATTTACTTCCCTTTCCCTCAGCTCCTCTCCAATGAACTAATCAAGACAGGGGGTGAGGTTTTCACTGCTACTCCAGCCCCTTTACACCAAGTAAAGCAGTTGAAATGGCATAAAGAGGGCATAAAACCCCCTATATACACCAGGGCAGGATTTGCCCATCTTAGGCAATTCAGGGACACCTGTAGGGCTTCACTGAGGACCCCTTTGCAAATCCAGGCATAGGGAATGGGAGAGGTTTGCCAGGAGATGAAGCTGTGGAGATTCCAGGCAGTGCTCCAGCCCATAGGGTAGCCCAGGGAGACTGACATAACTTAAGACTGTTCAATTCAGGCTGGGGGCCCTTAGCTAACTCATGTTAACAACACACCTAGTGAAAACACACCCTAAGAGGGGCATCTCTGAAGGGGGTTCACCACTCCTACCCTTGCTGTGTTTTCTGTGCTGCCCCTCTTAAGGCACATTTTTATTAGGAAAGAGGTGTTTTCTTAACTCAAGTTAGCTAACCCTAGATAAAATCCTAGTGAAGACAAAGAAGACTGTATTTTTCGAAGAGTTAGCAAGTGAAGGCGAGACTATAAGGAAGAAGTCTAGGGTCCACCTTGATCTATTAACTCATGTGAAAACTACAAACCACCTTTTCTTCACCAGAATTTTATCTCGAGTTAGCTCTCATGTGTCAGCTAAGTTGGAGTAAAGAACATACTCCTTTTTCTGAGTGTATGTCTACACAGCCTGTGGCAGCAAACCTCCCAGGCAGGGTCAACAGACTTGGGCTAGCAGGCCTTGTGCCAGCGCTCTAAAAAGAGCTGTGCAGACAGCGCTTTGAATTTGTGTCTGAACCAGGGCCTAAAAATATAATGCAGTGATAGTAGTAGCATCCACTGATTTTAAGAACCTAGACATCAAGGGCTAAATTTCCAAATGACCTAATCTAGGTGTCTAATTTTGCAAATACAGATTAGGATCGATTAACTGTAGACAAACAGGATGGAATTTAACCATTTACCTAATCCCTGACATGTGAGATAGTTAGATAGCTAAATCCTATCATCTTAACAATTATTTGATAGTGCAGAAACACACGTGCAAGTAACTTCTGGTGCAAAGTTGTGCGTGCAAAATGGGAGACTGTCTTTCCAAAAACAGGCCCTTTGCAATAACTAGAGATGGGCAAAATTCTTCTCACAAAAACTTTTTTTGCCCTCTTCTTCCCGCACCCCTCATGCAGATTCAGACTGGCCAAAACATTTTGCAAATTTGTGTCAAATTTGCCAAAAGCAGTTGTCATAAAACAAAATTTTTTAATAAAAATCAAAATATTTCATTTTTACATTTTCTAAACATAATTTTTTTTATTCAAAAGGATTTTTCAATTCAACTTTTACCTCAATTTTCTTTTTAAAGAGGTCAAGAAAACTCAAACAAAAAAAAATGTTTGACCCCAAATGAAATTTTTTAAAAACTTTTTTGGTTCAGGCACTGAAATAAGAAAATCAGTTATTTGCATAGCTCTAATAGTAACCAGAGATAGCAGAAGTTTCTGGTGCTGCTTCTCAGAACCACCAGAATTTTGTTCTGATACATGCATGCATTTTCTATCGTCTCTTGCTACAGAGACTTTGAGAAACTTGAATGTCTGTTGTTTCCCTCTATAAACCAACCTATCTTACAAGCTTTTGCCAGACAGTAAATTAAAGGTGTAGTTTATTCTTTTTTCCCAGTCTAAAATTGACTACACTCTGCTTGTTGTAATATAGATGGTAAAATAGGGGACAGCAAAATAAACTTCTCTCTAAGGCCTGTTCTCATGGTCTCGTAGGGTTTCACTGGAACTCTAGTCAGTTGGGTAAGAATACACCCAGCTTTAAAGTGCTGAACTCAACCCCATAAGTAAAAAAAGGCTCCTGCGCTATTCAAAGAGTCTGTCCAGCTGGGCTGTTTCTATATATCCTGTCAGGCAGGGAAAAATGTTTATCAAATGCCGCCTCCAAGTTTGGCACATAAGGTGGCTCTGCATAATTCACTGAGTGTGTATGGACGTTCTTGGAAGGCAGCAGTGTAGTCATCGAAGAGGAGAGCAGGCAGAATCAGAGCCCAATCAAAAGTAAAGCCTAACACCCCCTCCCCACACACACACACAAAATGAGAAGGGAGAAACATAAGGCAACTGGGCTTAGAGGGTGTCATGGGCAGAAAAGGTTTCATTGTTGTATCTTCTTTACAACTACAAGGATTTAATGCTATGTTAATCTCTAGAACTCTTAGAATTTCTGATCACAGTGTTCTAGTTCCATGTGAGTCAGTGTTCCCAGTACAAACCTCTGTTTTCTCTGGAGCAATTTACTTCAGGGTAAAAGCTTGTCATTTTAGATTTCAACTGGAATAATAATTTTTATTCTATATTAAATCTGTTTTCAAATTAAAAGCAACACAGAAAAACTGATCACTGGGAGATTTTTAAGTTCCAATAACTAAAACATTCCTTTTTTTTCTGAAATTCAAAAAGGACATACTTTGCACACCCCAAAATGACCAAGTTAAATGTTTAGAAATAGATATTGTGCGTAAGGATGATCAGCAAGTAGAACAAGGGCCAAATCCTTTTCCTATTGAAGTCAATGACAAAACCCAACTGGCTTCTATGGGAGCAGGATTAGGCACTTACTGTATCTGTAGGCTGCCACCTTGTGTTGTGATCATGTGAGATTCCACATATTTCATAGGGTTGGGCGGAAACCTCCAAGAACACCACAGTGATGCCAGATGTGGTACTGTCTCCTTCTGTTAGTAGTAAACTAATGCCCCAGCATAAGGTGTGGGGGTACCATGCTGGTGGAAGTGGTATATTTGTCATGAGGTGCCAATTGTTTATATTTCTTAGCTATACCATAGTGGTATCTTGAAGCTCCAGTCAGGATTAGAACTCATTTCTGCTAGATACTGTAAAAACACATAGTATATGACAGTCCTTGGCCTGAAGGGTTTAACGGATGAATGCCCCAGTCCTGCAAGTTGTTCTGCATGGGCAAATTCCTGTACCTACTTGTAGCCCAATTGATGGGAACTAAGCAACTTGCTGGATCAGGACCTAATTTAAGACCAGACAACACTTGGGTGTATCAAAGAGTCAGAGAGAATGGGGGAAGGAAGATGAGGGAAGGATGACAGACTCACTATAGGTATCTCTGCATTAGGGGTGTGTAAATTCTAGCCTGCACTAGCATGTCACATACTAACTGGCCTGTGTGGGCCCTGCTGGCACACACCAAAAGTTCTCTAGTACACATTAATGTCATACTCTTTGAGACAGAACTACACTAACGTGCACTAGGGAACTTTCAGTGTGTGCCAGCAGGGTCCAGAGAGGCTAGTTAGTGTGCAACCCATAGGTGTCAACTAGCATTTACACACTCTTAGGGTAAATTAACACACTGTATAGACAAGCCCTATACTTGTCTATACACCCATATACTTCTCAGTAAATGTTTAAAAGATTTAAAAACAGATAAATGAAATAAATATCAGTAAGCCCCACTGGCCATCTACCTAGCTGAGAGTCTGACCATGTATATGCCTATTACAGTTCCCATGGCAGTTTTTGTAAGACTAGGGGGTCTTAACCTTAGTCCTGGTCAAATTTCATCTTGGGTACCCAGATTCTGCCCACCTCAATTTCACACTGAAATTTCAGTTGGAAACAACATTCTACTATATTCCCTCTTGCGTGCTGTTGCTTTGAGCCTTTAGACAACCATCACGCTCCACTGCAGAGGAGTCTGCATTTCCAAGGTGGGTAAAGTGATGCTACCTCTAACATGTGAATGTTTGAAGCTTGGTTAGCTAATGTTTGCAAAGCATTTTGAGACCTGCCTGATAAAAGCCCAGTAAAAGTGCAAAGTATTGTGATGATGATTATTATTATCATGTATAGCAATAAGACTAATATACTAGCCTGTAATGTCTCGATTTGATCAACAATCTGCAAATGAAAAGAGCAGGTCTGAAACATGGTAGACACACATGTATTAGTGTAAGTCCTTGTGCTAAAAAATGTGTCATTCACATGCTAAACTGCAACAGCTCTATACCATTAAACTTATTTTACAATCCAAAAAAAAAAAAAAAGGCTTTGGAGAAATGCCTGAATATTGGTTTACTCTAAAGCCAACATTTGTTCTACATATTCACTGGGTAATTTTTGCGTTACTATGTGAAAGGGATTTAAAACCATTTGGAAAAGAATCCCAACTTGGACAAAAATAGTAGGTTTAGAAAGTAAATTGGGAGTGTAAAATCTTTACTCCTTCCTTCAAACTGTGGTTTCTGGTAGCCTGTTCAAACACTGAAAGCTTTGGTCTGGTAAACTGTGATGCTTCTGAAGGCTCAAGAAAATAATGTGCACACTTACAGTATGTGTATCTAAATATTTGGGGCAAATTGTCCCTTGTGTAAGTTCTCTTTCACTTATGAAGTATGAGAACAGATTGCCCTAATGACTTTTTCCCAGCTGAAATAAATGTACATGTTGTTCTTATTTGTATGAACGGCTAATCCATTTTAATATACTCTTCTTTTGATGCACACAGACAGGACTTGCGCAAGTTAACAGAAGTGATTTAACTGTCACTCTCACCCTTTTGTGCTCTCCCCTCCCTCAGCTTAAGTTACCGACAGAGAAATTTATCTTTGTGCCATTGCTAACAGAAGTGAATTATTCAGTAGCTGTGGACCAGTTTGATACCTTGATGGCTGCCGTACTTTGCACCACTTCTGCACTGGCTCTATGCAGAATTGAATCCCTTAGATATTCCCCTTTTCATCCCCAGCCTGTCCAAGAATGCCCCCTTTGCTGGGACCTGCTGTGGGCAGATTATGGTACAGAGAGCCTTTTGCACTGAGGGTATTGCTCAATGGCTGCACTTGTGCAACGGGATCATGGGGCAATGATTAATTGGGCACTAAGTGACAGCTGTAACTTTGAATCTCCTGGCTCAGTTATTTGAATCACATCTTTAATATTCTCTCTCTGAATAGTAGCAGTTTGTACTGAATGACAGAAAGAACAATCTAAAACTCAACAGAAAATTTAGTAAATGTCACAGGCAGGAGCGGCGCTAGGGGTTTGAGTGCCCTAGGTGCACGACCATTTCGCCGTCCCGCACGCTGGTCCCCCGGCTCCAGTCCTGCCTGCGGACTGTCGGCTGCTCCCGCAGCCGCCCGAGCAGCCGACCATCCACAGGCACGACTGCGGCAGCTCCAGCGGAGCCACGGACCAGCGGATCCTCCGCAGACACCACTGCGCCTAAATGCAAGCGCCGGCCCTAGTCACAGGACCTGCTCTAGTACAGTGACATATGAAATTTATAAGTAGTAAGCTTTAAAAAAAGCCTATTTTTAGAGTAACTGCTTTAAAGAGTTGAGAAGACTTCAGCCTTCCAGAAGGTGAAACAGCTCCCTAAAATCCCCAGAATTTTAATTTGGGGCCACTCAGAAGGAAACTACATCCTTAAATATTTCCCAAATTACCACATTCATTGTTCTCAACAACAACAACAACAACCACCAAGAACTCTTACTATATTTTAATTATACTCAGGTTTTCTGGGACAGCAGTGATGCTACTGTGGCAGCAAGAGGTTGGTGAAAAACATCAAGATAGCAGTCAATAACCTATAAAGTTTGGGAAACAGTAACTGATTGAAACTTAGCATTTTTCTTAGCATTGATTATTTCAACATACCCTCTATCCTGGGCACCCAGCATGGGTTATAACCAACCAATGGGGCGGGGCGACCAATTTTCCAAAAATGCTTTGCTGAAATCATGCTGTAAGTAAATTAAATTTAGCAATTACTTTGTAGCAATGTAGGAGTAGTTGGATACCCTTTGCAATATTTATATGAATAGATATTATTATGATAACTATCACCAGATGGCTCCATTACACATAGTCTAAGCTCTCTTTCTTAGTGTGCAAGCAAAAACTCAGTCTTGGAAAGAGATGCTGGGTGGTGGTGGTAGTTTTGTTATGCAAGGTTTTTGGGAAAAGCAATTGCACAAGTGGCAAGAGAATTTCTGCCTTGGTCTCTGATTCAAATCAGCTCTTGAATGGTTTTGGGATGTGGTTTCTGGAAGAAGGGATTGCCTTGCTTACTCTTTGACCATCTCTGTTCCTGTGTAAATAAAACAAGGAACACTTAACATATATCCAAACTCTGTGCCACAGATTTCTCCTCCACTGGCAAGCCAACCTGCAGGCCGCAAACATTTGCTACTGCTCATCAGAAAGGCAATATTATTACATATTACAAGCTCCATAGTCATGTACTACATGTTGTTGGCACTGGGACAGATTAATTGCTGTTAGAACAGGCAGCAGTAGTCTTCATCTCACTGTATCCTGGAGGGCATTTACTCCAAGGTAGGCAGGCAGTGTTTCCAGCACTGCTCTCCTTAGATATTCAATTGGGAAAGAACACTTCAGTTTCTGCCAAGGGCTCCATAGAAATCTCCCCACTAAAGGCTGCAGCAGGCTATGCTGAGTCAGAGCATCCTCAGAGCAGAGCCGTGCAAAATGTTTGTTGCAAGCTGTTGAGTGAACCTAGACCAAACTGCAAGAGAATCTGGTCTGGATTTACAGGCCTGCACTGAAATCAGGCAAGATTGACTGTTTCACATGGTTTGACTGAGTTTTACATTGAAAATGAGAGTTTGTTTAAACCTAGCCTCAAAATGAAACTCAGGAGTGAGCCCACATAAGCTGAAATGAAATAACATGGCCTAAATGCATCACAGGTATAACTGATCTCTGATTAGCCTCAAAGTTTACTAAAATGTCTCCTCAGACAAGAGACCAGACATGGAAATATATATCTTAAGAAAGTTGAGATGAATGGAAATGGGGTGGAGTAAATCTCAGGTTTATGATAGAAAGTCTCATGGTCTAACCCTAGTTATTCCTTAGTTTTAACTCGGTCTTTATTCAGTCAAAGTTTCCACTGATTTCCATCAGAATTTGCCTGAGTAAGGACTATATAAAAATAGGACTGCAGGATTTGATTCTTTAACAAACAAACTTTCAGTGAATTTCAGCTTTCCTTCAGTCTTTCTGTGCACTTTGTATTTCGGTACAATATAACCAAGAATTTAAATGAAAGTACTTTCTTGATTATACGATCTCAGTAGTTACATTTTGTGGACAGTCAATAATTCTTTTCCTTCAGTTGTAGGCCCTGCATTTCTTTCTAGACTAAAGTGAGCTGCAGATTAATTTACAGTAATCCTTCTAGAGAATGTTCCTCTCTATGTCACTCTGAGTCCCTCCGACTTCCAACCCACTTTAAATCATACATCAGAATTCCTTTTATTTTTCTAGGATTCATGATCACAGCTCTTTTTTATTTAAATAGAATATTTTCTCCCAAAAAGTTCCATGTGCCAGACTCCAATGAAATCTGAAGCTTACCCTATAAGCACAAGCAAAGCTAATTTTCAATGGCCCAGATTCACCCTTGTGAACATACGGTCATGCTGTCTGGAGCGGCTCACAACTGTGAGTGCCCACCTCAGAGCAGAGCAGACAACCTAAACTATAATTAGATTTCACCAAGACAGTAACAAATGTGAACTTCTGGATCACTATATCCGTTTTAGCAGAGTGTCACTGACAGTCCCCTTAGACTGTCCAGCCTATCTTGCCAGCCAGACAAACTGAACTTTATGCTAACAGTTACTTAAATCAAAAATCACACCATGTCAGGTTTCTCCCAGTCTCAAGAGACCAGTCACTTACCCCAGATCAATTGATACTCAAGATCTTACACCAAAGACAACGTTGGCAGCCAATATTATAGTAAACTATCGAAAGACTTGTTAGCTAAAAAAATGAAAATTATGAGAATTGTTGAGAGGTTAAAGCAGGTAAAATATATGTACAGGTGAATCTGTTTGTAACTCCAAATGGTGGCAGTGCTGTAATAAACTGCCAGTTTCCCAAAAGTCTTTCAGGGTACCCAGCTTGTCTCTGGGGATCTCCACTATACATCTGGTACACTTCCCTGTAAGAATCCAAACAGGTCAGAGATGAAGGATCTTTCTTTGGATCCATTCTTATATCTTCTTCTCACAGAAGACAGGCTGACAGTCATTCTACCCACGAGGGCTTTTCCTTTGATGGCGTTGAGTGACGAATGCACTTTGAGTCTCTGACCTCAGGTCATCACACACAATGGCCATTTGCTTTGGAACTAGCACCTTTTCTCATAACATCTTTCATTAGCATTCCACAAGGCTTCTTTGATGTCTGATGAGTTATTGAGTTACAGGTGTGTTTACAATATAAATGTTTGCTATTACACTATAATAGGACACAGATAAGTATAAACAATGCATGTAACATCCCATTAGTTTTATGAAGTTTAAACACTCAAAACACTTGTACATTCAACAATTGTTTTAATCTAATGCACAAGTGAATTGGCCTGAATACACACCGACATGACCTGGTCTGCCAGCGTCACACACACATTATGAAGTTACACTAGAGATGAATTTGTCCAATATACACAACAAATTCTGCCTCAATTTCTTCAATTCCAAGTGACACCCCCTCACACACAAAAATAGAGTTGATGTGAAAAATGGCTATTTTCCAAAGTACAAAGATCTCATTATGCCAAATTTCTGGGCAATAAGAAACAGACAGAACATTTCCCCAATCATACTACTTTAACCTTCTGAGGGCAAATGTTGCATATGAACAGCTCTATAATTCTCTCTGTTGTGGGGCAAGAAAGGAGAAGAGTGTTATAGCCCTGTGGTCGGGTCCAAATAACCGCCCTTTTCCTCAGGGTGGTATGACCTAATGATCAAAGTCAATGGGCCTGCCCCTAGATTCAGGGCAGTGGTGCCCAGAGGCCAGAGTCAGTAGGACTGGCCTTGGCCTCAGGGCAGTATCACCTATTGGCCAGAGTCAATACAACTGCCTTTCAATGCAGGGCATTATGGCCCCATGGCCAGGATCAGTAGGGTTGTCCTTACCTTCGGGGCAGTCTTTGGCTATTCCTCAATGCGAGGCTGATGTTGGTGAAGGGATTCATTGATCGGTTTTTAGGTGGCTGAAGAGCCCAATTCATGCCCTATAGATTTTCCCACAGAAGTGACAGGGGTAATCTTGGAGGAGCCATAGTTGTTGTCTGGAGTGTTGTGCCCTTTCTTTCCTCCTTTGTTGCTTCTCTGTTTCATGAGCATATCTATTCTCCTCAAAATCAGCTGTGGCTTGGTGAATGGTGTGGCACCACTTGTTCTGTTCTGCACCAAGTCCTCCCAGTTTGTTGGGCTGATGCCTCCCTTTTTAAGGTGTACTTTCAGTATGTCTTTGAAATGCTTCTGTTGCCCTCTGTGAACCCTTCTTCCCTGACTTAGCTGACAGAAGAGTACTTGCTTTGGGAGGCAAGCGTTAGGCATAAGCACACAGTGACCAGCCCAGCAGAACTGATGTTTCATAACCTGTGCTACTACACTGTTGATGCTGGCTGCAGAGAGAACGCTGATGTTAGTGCATTGGTCTTCCCAGCTGATCCTGAGAATCCTTCTGATGCAGTGCTGTTGGAATGACTCCAGCCGCTTGAGATGTCATCTGTAGGTTACCCAGTGTGGGGATTACAACTGCCTTCTAAACCAAGATCTTGGTTTACCTATTTGCAGATCCCTATCATTGAAAACTTGTTTGAGTAGTCTTCCAAATGATGTGCTGGCACAGCGGATCCTGTATTCGATTTCTGTGTCAGTTCTGGTTGTTTGGGAGAGGTAGCTGCCAAGGTATGGAAAATGGTCCACATTTTCCAGGGGTTCTCTGCTGATGGTGATTTGTGGAGTACGAAGAGTAGTTTGTGCAGGGGAGGGCTGGTAAAGAACCTTCAGAGAGAGACCCAGGCTGTGATAAGCACCTGCAAAAAAGATTTAGGATGCTTTGCAGATCAGCCTCTGTGCGTGTGAGAATGATGCAGTCATCTGCATACTGAAGATCAGTGATACCAGTTCTCATGATCTTAGACTTTGTTTGGAAATATCAGAGATTGAGGAGTTGGCCATCCATAAGATACTCAATCTTGATTCCGTCAGGAAAGTGGTCACGGATGAGAATCAGGATCACGGCAAGGTAAATGGAGAAGAGTATTGGAGCAATGACATAGCCCTTCTAGGCACCAGTGCTAATGATGAATGGTTCAGTCTCTGAGCCATTGCACAGAATGGTGGCAGTCATCCCATCATGGAGTAGTCTGATGGACCTCAACCTTGCAGTGGTGGAGAGGCTTGCGTGGGCTAAAGACCCCCAGAGCTATATGGTCCAGAGCTTTCATACTCCTGGTAGGGTCACCTTTGGCGAGCAGGTCTGAGGGGAAGCTCCTGACCAACTACGGTCCAAACCTCACAAGACTCCAATGGTGGATTGAAACCTTCAAATACTTTGTGGCTGTGAAGGAGGATGAGAGCTGCAGCAGGAGGGAGGCCCCGGTTGTCTTGAATCTCCTTGCCACTAGGTCAGGGTTTTCCTCCTGTCAAGTCTCATGTGGTTACCACCCGCACATTGGTTTCCCCATGTTAAAAGATTTCACGTGCAGATCTCTGCCAAGGACTCACACTGGCACAAAGCCCTGCCACAACAAAGGAGTGGGAGTGGCAGTGAAGACAGGAGCAGTGATCTCTGGGACTCTTTAGTCTGCACGCGGGCAGCAGCCGTGTGACGGTCGTCTTGTGCTTGGATGAAACAGAAGTGAATTTCAGCAGTAGCAGCAGCTGTGACTGACCAGGCCTTTTCAGGATCCTCTCTGCTCACCCCAAATGTGGAGGTGGCTAGAAAAGATGCCCCTAACATAGGTTGTCTCACAGTCTTATGACTGGATGGCCGCATCCAGTGGGATCACTCAATGCGCGACCGAAACAAGAGATACAAGACAATTAATTTTGCCAACTGGAATGTCTGCACCTTTAGGGATTCTCAGCACAGCAAATGCCCAGAAAGAACTGCTATAATTGCTAGAGAACTGGCAAGACTCAGCATTGACATTGCAGGCCTTAGTGAGACCCGCTGGGCCAATGAGGGCCAATTAAAAGAGGATGGACGTGGCTACACCTTCTTTTGGAAAGGAAAGTCACCCTAAGAGAGATGCATTCACAGGATTGGCTTTGCCATCAAAAATAAGATTGCCAGTCAGCTTTTGGAGCTTCCCATGGGGTTCAACAAGCGTCTCATGACTCTTAGGCTCAAGCTCAGCAACAACCAATATGCCACAGTCATCAGCACATACGCCCCAACACTCAGTGATGAGGAAGACAATAAGGAGCAGTTTTACAGTACTCTCGATGCAGTCCTCACAGCCACGCCAAAGGCTGACAAACTCATCCTCCTGGGAGATTTTAATGCGAACTCTGGAGCGGCAAAATAGGTAAAAAAGGGGTAGGAAATGCAAACCCCAATGGTATTCGCCTCCTCAGCAAATGTGCAGCACGTAACCTGCTCATCACAAATACTACCTTTAGGCAGAATAACTAATTTAAGAAATATCCAAACCCTGGCATTTCCTTGACTATGTTATAGTCAGAGCTGAGATTATGCCGATGTCCGTATAACATGAGCTATGAGAGATATAGATCACTGTTGGACAGACCATTGATTAGTAAGATCAATCATGTACCTGCAACTTGCTCCACTGCACTGCAAACGCCCAAAGACTACGCAAAACTGATACAACATCAAAGCACTTCAAGACCAAGCCAGCTGCGAGACGTTCCAGCAACACCTGTCTGAGAAACTCTTTAACTTGCCTAACAACATCAATGACATTCAAAAGCACTGGGATCAACTTAAAAATACCATTCACAGTGCATGTGATGAAACCAGAGGATATTCTACTCACTGGCACCAAGACTGGTTTGATGAAAACAATGAGGAAATCCTAGAATTCATTCAACAGAAAAGAAATGCATTCTGTAACTGGCAAAATGATTCCTCTATCACCTGCTCAAAGCTGAAGTCCAAAGAAGACTACATGATATCAAAAGCAAGTGATGGCAAGAGAAAGGCTTTGAGATCCAAGGTTTCATAGACCAGAATACATGAGAAGCTTCTTTCAAGCAACAAAATCTATATGTGAGCCAAGCTCTAAAGGCACAACCCCCTTACCTTCCCAAGATGGCTTCACCCTCCTCACAGAGAATGCAGCCATTAAACAACACTGGAAGGAGCACTTCGAAAGCCTCTTAAACCACGAACCCACGGTTCTTTGAAGACACCATCAAGTTATTCCACAATGCTCAGCAATGGAACACCTTGATGATCCCCATCTTCTGAGGAAGTCCAGCGTGCCATCATCCACACAAAATATCTCAAGGCACCAGGCCCAGGCGGCATCCCCACTGAGGTTTTTAAAGCACAAACATTACCAACTCCTTGACAAAATCTGGACCTGCGAAGAAATTCCACCTGACTTTAAGAACACCAATATTCAAGAAAGAGGACAAATCTTTGGGTGAGGACTACAAAGGCATTGCCCTCCTCTCTATCACAGGGAAGATCCTTGCCCGGATCCTACTAAACGCCTCCTTCCCTTTGCTGAGGAACTCTTCCCTTAATCACAGTGTGGCTTCAGGCCATCCCGAGGCACAACTGACATGATCTTTGTGGCATGGCAGATTCAGGAAGAAGTGCAGAGAGAAACACCAGGAACTGTTCGTGGCATTCATTGACCTAACCAAGGTCTCTGATTCTATCAATCGTGATGCCTTGTGCAAGGTGCTGTGTAGGTTTGGCTGTCCACATTTCCATCATCAGACTACTCCATGATGGGATGACTTCAGGGCAATATGGCCTAGTGATCAGAGTCAATAGGGTTGCCATTGTGTGCAGGGTGGTGTTGCCTAGTGCCAGAGTCAATAAGATGGCCCTTCTAAGCAGGACAGTAGGGTCTTGTGGCCAGGTAGACGATAGGCCGCTATCCAGGCAGGGCCAGCCCACAACATTTTGGCACCTAGGGCGGGGAGTTCAAATGACGCCCGTGCCCCTCGCTTGGGCCAAAACTTTGGAAGATCTCAATTATGCCTTCTTCCTATTCTACTCCTCTCATGGTACTGCTCTGTTACCTATCCCAATAAAGGAGAACAACTTAAACTTGTTCAAAAATTTTAAGTAACACTTAACTTTCAAATGCCTGAACAGCAAATGTAACTTTTCTATCTGCATAGTAAACACTGGCATTTTTATCATTTGAATAATCAAAGTAGTGCTTTCCATGCCTTCTTGGTTGCAAAGATTTGAATTGCTTCCTGAAGGTCCACAGTCTGGGCCAGCTCATGCTCTATTGAGATGGTTGCGAGGCTGATCAGCCTCTCCTGTGTCATTGTGGAGCATAGATGTGTTTTTATTAACTTCAGCTTGGAGAAGCTGCGTTCTCCACTGGCAACTGTTACAGGAAGTGTTAGAAGTATGTGCAGAGCAACAAAAGCATTTGGAAAGAGGGTGGTCATCTTATTTGTGCACATATATTCCAGAACAGGCTTTGGAGTTGATCCTACTGAAATGTATCTTGAAAGGGCTTTCAGTTCATCACCTAAATCACTCGCATCAATATCGCAGATGTCATCATGTGTTAACACTATCTCTAGTGCCCTGCATTGCTGGTGTAGGTCTTCTTCAGGTATAGTGAGGAATTTTGGAATATCATGCAACATCCCAAATATACTGCTGTGTTCCTTGAGCTGCATGAAACATTTTTCAACTGACTGCATTGCACAATCTAGTACTTGGTTAAATAATTCAACTTTGAATTGTTGTTTGGGGTCTCTTGTGGGATTAGCCTGCGCCTCGTAATGAAAATGTATTTTTCTTTGGTGACTCTTGTATTCTTGAATGGGTGGGAAATTAGCTTCAGTGTGAAGTTCCTCTATCAACTTCTGTGCACTCTTCAGAACGTTTTGAAATCCCTCATCTGACTGTTAAGACTGTAGATATGACTTTGCTTTGTCCAGTTGTTCCATTGCTCCAAATATAGCAAGGTCAACACCTTGGAGTCTCTTGCATACAACATTTATTTCAAACAGTATGTCATGCCACAACACTAAGCCACACAGAAATTTGAAGTTATGTCTGTTTCTGGTGATTCCATTTCCCTCTGCCACTGTTCTCCCACGAACAGTTCCTGTCATAGCATTATCCTCTATAATAGCAACTATGGCATCATCTATCTTCCCAATTTGGTGTTTGATAGGCTTTATTGCCTCCACTTGACTTTTCCATCATGTGGCACTCAGTGGTTTCAATGTCAGAGAGAGTGTTCCCAGATGTTGCTTCAAAATTTCTCATCGATGAGTTGATGCAAAGAAAAATACCTAGATGCTTTGAATTACATTAAAAAATTCAGCAGCTTCACTAGAAGCTGATGTTGCATCACTGACCATTAAGTTCAGTGAATGAGAACTGCATGGGACAAAAAAAGCTCGAGGGTTCAACTCTCAGATCATCTCTGCACTTCTCTGTTCTTTCCTCTCGTTTTGGCACCATTATCGTAGCCCTGACCTCTCATGTCAGCTATCACAATTCCCGTATCTTCCAGCTTTTTAAGAAGCACATTTGTCATACCAGCTCTTGTAGTATCATCAATGTCAATAAATTCTAGAAAATGCTCTCTGACAGTCACCATTGCAGGGACATTTTCACTAGGTTCTGTTGTTGTTAAAATGCACCATTAAAGTCATTTGTTCCATATGGCTGATATCAGGTAAGCAGTCCAGAATAAAAGAGTAATATCTTGCTAACTTCAGATCTGCCACAATCTTCTGTTTGATTTTTGTTGTCAGTAACTGTATGATCTCATTTTGAATTGTTTTTCCAAGGTAGTGGTGTGTGTACATTTCTTGGGTGGTGACTCTTCTTAGATGCTCCTGGAGTACAGCATCAAACTCAGCCATCAGCTCCACAATTTTAAGGAAGTTTCCACTGTTTGGCACATATAGCTGATCTGAAGTGCCACACAGTACTAGGTTTTGGGTAGCAAGCATTCTCACAATGGCAATGAGCCTTTTCAGAACATTTTTCCAGTAAAGAGACTCTGATGCAATCTTCTCTTGATGCTGATAATCTATGGTGGCCTTTAACCTTAGTCTCATCTCAAGATCTTTCCACCTACGGAATGCTCTCTGGTGATTTGCTGCCTTCTCATGGCATGCCAGACTTCTAGCCAGATTTTTCCAGTACTTTGTTCCTGTAGAACCCAATACGGCTGGAACATTAGACTGGAAGAGTTTGCAACAAAAACAGTATGCAGCATTCTGGGTTTTTGAGTACCCAGGTCATGGCCTCTCCACTTTATCACTATTGAGGATTTCATGCCAGTAATGTGTTGGATGGAAACTTCTATTTTCATTATCTTTGGGGAACATGAAGTTTTTCACTTACTGTGGCCTATGCAGTACAAGGAAGTCCCTCAGACTACTGCTCAAGTGGGTCCACAGTCCTGGATCATCTAGACTTAAGAAATTAAATTCAGCAGCAGTTGTTTCTTGCACCTCCACCACACTCTTCTCTGATCTACACTTTTCTTCAGGAATGTGCATGGTTACATCCATTTGAGATGGAGATACAGATGCTGCAGTAGCTACCAGGTCACCTGCACTCTGAGTAACTGGAAGATCAGGCATCTCCTCACCACTCACATCCTCACTAGGGCCAGAAGGCTCACCATAAATATTTGTGTCTATGTATCTCAGGAGAGCTCCTTCTTGCTTAGATAGAAAAGCTTCCTTTGCTTTCTTTCTTTTTCTGAATGCTGCCCCAGAGGGGCATTTTCTTCTTTCACTCATGACTGCTGTTCTGTGCCAGCTATAGTAGCTCTCAACACTCAGTTGAAGGGGACAAATAAGCAGGCTGGTTGCAGGGCCTGAGTGAGGGAAGATATCAGCATCTTAAGGGCCTAACTGGCTCCTACTACTTCAATTGACTGCATGTTCTCCTCACGTGGGTTCAGGTAAGTAGCAGGAAACAGGAAGCTCCCTGAGAAGCTGGTGTTAATCAGTCTAGGCTCCACAGGGGGATAGAGAGGTACATAAGAGGCTTCTCCTCCTGCTGCTTTCTGTTATTCCCTCACCTTTTCTCCTGCCTGCCTGTTATGTCTCTTGTGCCCTCCTTCCTCCAGCACAGCACTCCACCATCTCTGTGCACCTAGAGCAGAGAGAATACATATGCACCAGCAGCAGACACAATTTTCTACACTCTGGGTCCTAGTGATGCCCCCCGCCCAGTCTGGCACCTGAGGCAGCCATCTCAGTTCACCTCATGGTAAGGCCAGGCCTGCCTTCCTGTCCAGTGAGGGGCAGGCATATCCTATAACACTCTCTCAAGATGACATGAGGAAAGGATTAAATAAATAATTTTCAAAACTTAGAATCATAGGACTGGAAGGGACCTCAAGAGGTCATCTAGTCCAGTCCTCTGCATCCTTGCCCATAGGGAATTTCTCCAGAGTATTCAGATGGAGACATCCAAGGCTGAGGAAGCTATCCAGCTACAGAGGACTGCTGTCATGCCACCAGGGGAGAAGGATACGGCTCTGTCACAAGGAGGACATCTTGGGCCAAATTTGTCCCTGATGTAACTTTTAATCGTAGTGTCATATCATGTAAACCAAGCCATATTTACCCGTGACATAAATGTTATCATGTTTTTTAGAATATGCACTGGCAGTTTTAATATATCTTGAATATCTTTAGCACCTTCCATCCAAGAATGTGTATTTTTCAGTTAGTTACATATTTAGTCATTCTTTGTTTTACACAAAATTTTCCAGTTATTGTTGGAAACTTGAACAGATTTGAGAGATGCTCTTTATTCCTCATACCTATTTCTTTTAACTATGAGATTATCCTCAGTTTATTTTTTGAAAAATTAGGCAAATGTAGCATATGAAATGCAAATGAGCTGCAGTCCCAAATGTCGAGAAACAGATAGTTTAGATCTGATGTAAGGTTTCATAAATCCTATTTTTACTAATAGGGAAAAGTGACAAAATTCATCCTAGACCCTGCTTGCCAAAGCTTGAAGTTGTTTGGATCTGCAGTTTTGGTTCAGTCCATTATAAAGACAGAAACCAACCACAAAATTCAGATCTAGATTCAAAAACTTTCACAGAATGTGGGTTTGAATCTGTCTCTATGTACAAAAATATTCATCCTGAGGTCTGTTGCTAATATTATATAATTTCTCAGTCTGGCTCTCTAACAGGACTCAAGTGAATACTTTAGCCTTTAGCAAGCTAAAAACTTTAATTCTGAAATCATTATTATATGTATTATATTTAAATTCTATATTTTAGAGTGCTTTTGTTTGCACTGAGAGTATACAGCAAAATGTGGTATCAGGAAGACTACTTTTCAGTAAACTGAATCCTCATAGTAATTAATAAATAATCTGCTTTTTTCAAAAAACTGTATAAACATGAATTAATTAACTCATAGGATGTAGATGAGATGTACAGCTGAGAACAGCCTTTTATAAAAAGGCAAAGTTAAGGACCATATGCAAGAAGAATCATTTTTTCATGGTCTAACTGGTTGGACAGTGATAAGGAGAGAGAGGCAAAACAATGAAACAATCCAGATTTTCACATCCGTGACAATTACTGAAGTTGATGCTCAGAAATAAATACCAAGTAATAGACATGATGTTGTAAAATGGATCTGGGCAATTGTAAAATACAAATGGCCCACTGAAATACCCTTTGTGCATGAGCTTTCATTATGCAGGGACCAAAATTAGAAACAAAAAGTAATTTAAGAAAACAAAAGAGACTGGAATTTCTGGAAATAGACACAAAAAAATGCAAAGGATAGTGTCTGCACAGGAAAACAATATGAAATGTATAACAATAATTTGAGATGTAAGAATGAAAGGAAATGACTGTAAGAGGGACCAGGTAGCAAGATTAAAGACAAATTGTTTTTATGAAGATGAGGAGATGCAGGACTGCTGCTAGGGTTCACTTAGAACCAATAGCAATCACAAAATTTATAATATTTCAAAGAGGGGAAAAAAACCCAAACACCTTAAAAGGTGACATGTAAAAGAAAAATGTGTTTTGCTTATTGGTATGTAGAAAGAAAAAAAGCCTGATTTTAAACACACACACACACACACACACACACACACACACACACACACACACACACACACACACACACACACACTCTTACTGATGATTTTTATCTTAAAAATAATAGTATATCAGAAAAATAGGTCTCCTTTGCTTTTGATGAAAGTCTTCTTGGATGTGGATTGGATGCTTTCTCACTGAAATGAGAAACAAATGGATCTAACAAATGAATCTCCTTTCTCAAATATTTATACAGCATTTGAGTGAAATAGATAAATAATATCAACAAACAAAACCCTCCTCTCTCCCCCCACCGTCTCCAAGTTTTAAACACTCTGAATGAAAATCACCTTCCTTCTCAATTAATCAGATTTCATTTTGTGATGTCACAATTCCATTTGTTCTCTAGTCAACTACATATTATTTCAAGAAAAGCATGGTAGGCCAGTCCAGAATTTGTAATGTGAAACACACGGAGGAAAAAAAAACACCTTAAAATAAAGAAAAAAAATCCAGCCCTTCTTTATACACAATATAAAAAATAAATTATTCATTAATGAGTCATTAATAACTGCCACCAAATTCTCTCCTAGGTTATACGCATGCAGCTCTCACTTGAGTCAATGTGAGTTGCATGCATGCAAGCAACAGGAGAATTTGACTTACAGAGGTAGATACCATCAGTGAGATCAAATGGAACCTGCATATAATTGTGACATAATTACATTGGAAAAAAAATGACCGTGGGAGCCTTGTCTGTATCAGGGCTCCAAACACTGCTAACATCACTGCAACATCACCAATATAGCAACAGTAATAAAATTTTAGAAAGTTTCCCTAGTGTAGAGAAGCTTACAGAGAAGTAAAATAACTTGTCCAAGGTCACAAAAGTAGTTTGTGGTAAATTTGGGAATAGAATCCAGATCAGCGGATTTTGAGTTCTGTGTCTTAACCACAAAATCATTGGTGCTTCCAATTCACATCCCTACTAAACTAAAACTAAAAACACTTGTGTAAAAGCCTGTCTCAGTTCTATACTACAATCCATGTAGTTCTTTTATGTTCTCTGCATTAGTACGTGTAGTTGCTAATAGCAGCCTAACTTAAGTTTATTTCTGTACCACTTTGTGACCCATTAACCACTCCCTCAATAGAAAACCATGTTGAAACTATATGACCTCTATGTTCCATTCCTATACACAAACAAAACATAGATTAATGTTATGTAAAGAGTTTATTATTACTGAAAAATAACCCCCTAATCACAGTGAGGAAAGGGAAAGGAGCTGCATATGTTGTGATCCTTGAAGGAAATTAAAATCTGCCTTTTGACAGAGGCATGCTTCAAAAAAGAGAAGACTCACCAAGTGGAGAAAATGTCCTTGGTGCTGTTATTAAAGACTGAGAAAAAGTTAAATGGGAAATACTACTGATATTTTTGAGTGTTTGTTATTTAATAAAAGCATTTAAGCTTCCGCTATCCTCTCCAATGGATTAAAGAAGGACTTTCACCCTGAATCAAACTTGATCAAGTTGTTTTTTAATATATAACTCCTCACTATAGTATACTTCATATAGTGGTTGATACAGAATGTCTTGTCTAGTGCCTTATTTAATGTTGCTTGTCTAGGGGAAAAAATAGGTTACAAAACAAGATTTAATTTTTGTACAAAATCCTTAAGACCTTTTATATTGTATAAGAAAACAGAGGATACAGAATTACTATAAAGTTTTGTGTCTTCTCTATGAGCCTGGTCAAGTTTGGGCCTACTGAAGTCAATGGAAAGATTCACATTGACTTCAGTGAACTTGGATCAGGCCCAAGAAGAAAGTGAAGCCATTTCTGATTTTAATTTAAAGCTCCGGCTTTTCCAGACTGCCAGCCACGTAAATGCATAGGAAGATGTATGTGTGAGTGTACACATATCTCTGCAGTCCGCAAAGGGTTATAAGAAGTTAATTTATAGAAAAAATACATGAAAATCTTTATAGTGTTATTGAACCAAACATTTTCAAGTCTCTATGGCTGGCTTGTCTCTATTGCTGAATAAAAGTAGTGCAGTAGACATTTGGTCTCTACTGAAATGGGATGGATTTGAACGGTACCCAGAGATGAAAAGCCCACGGTCAGTTTCCTGAGCAATCAAGTTCCTCTATGGATAACTTTCAAAAAAATCTCCCTATTTCTCAAAATTACCCTTTGGAAACCTTCCCTTTGAGGATACTAAGAATACTTTGAAAATCCCTTTGTCTAAACCATGTATTCATAAGTACTTTGTGTAAGACAGGCAAAGTTTCCTTTCCTTAAGTTTTAAGACTCTTGTACATATTAACATGTTTTCTTTCATTGTATTTCTCAAAGCCTTTTACTGTAGCCTGTGGCATGGCACTCTCCCAGTAAGCATTCCAGTGTCAGACTCCAGTTTGGCACACGGACCTCAGCTGTCATCTTGTCTACAGGGAGAGACAGATAATGTACTACATGCTCCCAGTGCAGGCTTCTGTTCCACATTGGTTTCAAAGCCCTAGGTGCCCATATGTTAAAAGATATGAAAACCTCATAATAAAATTAGTTTTAAGAGAAGAGAAACTAGTGAAGCGTAAAACAATTCCAGATCCTACCTACTGAGGACATAAGCATGCTACTGTAATTAGTAAAGATAATAATAAAATCTGCTGCCTCTCACCCAACACACTGTAGATATATGAAAATATCCATAGAGAACTAGGAAACCATACCTGACATTTATGCTTAATATTCCCGGAAGGCAACACTTTATGCCACCAGTGCATATTTCTGAGAGTTGCTTGACTTCATTCAAAGCCCGAGGTATCTGTTTGTAGAATTATCATATAACAACAATTGGTCCAGTCCTGAACTCGTTACTCAGACACAACCCTCAGTGAAAGCAGTCCATGATATTTTGGTCTGGGTAAGCAATTTTGGTATTGGGCACAATAAAGAAATAATAATTCATATTATTAACATAATAAACATTTACACTTACTTACAACATTACACTGTATCCCTGGCAACATGCAATCCAGCCTTTAACATTTCAGCACATAAAAAGTTAGTTATTTCAGTCTCCCTTTATATTTTTACCATGTCATGTCTTATACTAAATGGGCAGAATTATTAACTAATTTCAGCCTAAAACTTCATGAGTTCTAAATTTCAACTTGAATTTATTGAGTTTGCATTGTGCTAAGGAGGGACTGAAATGAAAGGGGAAGAGAAAAATTCTAATGAAAAAGGATTGTGTATATGTCTATGTAATGTACATACACTATATAAATTTTATATGGGGCACCCACTCTTGTCATTGTCTGCTCGCCCTAATACAAAGCGATCCTTTTATTTTTCATATTTAGACTGGATTATTGTAACACACTATGTCTGGAGCTGAAGGTGGCAGCAATGCAGAGGCCCCAGATTGTGTAGAATCTGGCAACACACCTCTAGAAATGGATGGGCCTCCATGAACACATCCCCACAGTGCTGTAGTCTGCTTCTGTTGCCAGTTCAAGGCCTTTCTCCTGTCTTCAAAGACTTTATCAGATCAGTACCCTGGTATCAGTACCCAATAATCACTTCTCCATCCACAATAAACCAAGACAGCTATGCTCCTCTGGGACGATGCAGCTCATAAAACCCAGGATGAAATATATGAGAACTGGAGACCACTTCTCAGCTGATGGAATATGGCTGTGGTATCAAATGCCAGAAGAAATCAGACTAATCCAGTGTTCGCTAGATGCAGGACACATTGCAAGACTCTCATCGTTGATGAAGCTTTCCTGCCGTGGTCAGAATATTAAAAAATGTGGAGAGAGAGAGAGAGAGAAATACTCCAAGTGCAGCTTCTTACATTAGGGAAGGGAGAGCAGAAGATGCTATGAAGTGCCCAAAGCATCTGATTCAAAGCCCACTGAAATCAGTGGGATGCTTTCCATTGGTTTCAATGGCTTCTGTATTAGGCCCTAAGCACCTTACTATGTAGATCTAATTTATGTGGGAAGTAAATACAGAAACTCAAACTCCATGAGAATCAATCATCTCTCGCAATAAATAATCAACAAGGGTGACTGTTTGCAGTTCATGACCAGCTGTGTTAAGGAACCGAGGCCATTTATTGGCTGACCCTGCAACACAGAAGCAGGTAGGGATTTTGCCATTGACTCCACTGATAACAAGATCTTCCAGGCTATGCTCTATCCATCAGTCATGACTGACTAAATAATATTATACTGGGGAAAAAACATCTGCTAAGTGAAATCCTTTAGACAGGAGGGAAGGAGACTGCATAAAGGATAATGGAGTTCCATTTTAACCACAGCATATTTGGTTTCTAGTGGAAGAGCTTTCCTGCAGCTTAGGCACTTGCAGCCAAAGACCAAAAAAAAAAAAAGTCCCCATTTAAAACACATGAGAGACTAAAATCAGGAAATTCAAAATGAGGACTTATAGATCTGTGCCTAATACATGTTGCTCTGAGAAAAGAAGACTCGTGTCGTGATATTTCCTGCATTTGTCTGCTGGTAGCTCAACATTAGCCCTACATAAATGCCATTTTTTCATATTCAGTTTCCTTGTTTTAATAAATGCCAAAGAAACTGAATTTTTGCTAAAAAGGCCAGTATATCAGACAAACATGCAACAACCACCACTCAAATGCTTATTACTAGAATATAAGAAACTATTCTGTCTTTTGGTCATACACATATTGTTGCTGTATATCAAAATAGCTGAGTTTCCATTATAAACTTAGATCTCCCCAGCTCTCTAAAAATCTGCAAACAAAGGAATATTGTCCTTAAAAATGACAGGTTAGAAAAAGTCTGTCTTAGCCACAGACCTATCAAACATATTAAGATTTTAAATAACATTGTTGTGGGGGTCTTATATCAATAGGCTTAAAATAGGGCAGCAGAAGGCCGTTAAATTTTAGTTGTTGTTAAAAGTCAGTCCCCAGCCCTATTCTTTGCACAGAGAGAGAGAGAGAGACAGACCTTGGAGTGAAAGCTGATCCCCCGCAGATGCTCATCAATGAAGAACGGGGAACATTTCCACCAAAACGGAAATTTGTAAATTCAGGCACTAAAACAATTGTGGTCACCACAACTACATTTGCTAACACTTTTTTGCCAGCTTCTTATCTTGAGGATAAATTAGGAGGCATTTACATTTAAGATTAGTTGATTCATTTATTTGACATAAGTGTGGGTGGGGACGGCAGAGGTGTCTTCTCTCCAGTCTGCTGCTTCGTACTTCATAGTCTTGTGATAGCCTTTGTATTCTCTTCCTGTGGACCCCTTAAAATGCACACTTCCTGTGGAGCAGGAGATGTGTGTGGGAATGACTTGGGGTTGTAGGCTGGGGAGAACATGGAACTTGGGAGGTCAGTGGAGAAGGAGGGCATGGAAGGTGCCAAAAAAAGTGGGTCAATAAGATGGGTCTTCCCCTATGCACCCTCGGTAGACTTGATGCGTCTCCAACCCCTCCGTATGCGTGCGCGCGCACACACACACAAACACACACACACACACTAATTGAAGCCTGAAGATGCTCATCTAACAAATTTAACAAATAGCTTCACCCAATGGGAGCCTTATTAGGTTTGGCAGGTCTCAAAAAGCTTAAATAGTGTCATGAGACCTCTGGAAAGATTAAATAGGATCATGCAGTGACTGATTTAGGGTTGTCGGGTGGCTGACTATCCAACTTTAGTGTGACAGTCCTAAAATATCCTGGATAAACCTTACTGAATTAAGTTTAAAGACGTTTGGGGACCATTATATTAAACATGCAATTGTTTGTGTTATCATGAGACTGTATGTAACTTCTAGGAGGAGAAGGTATGCTAATGAAAATCCTGAGGAGGGGAGACATTGTCTGGCTGATTACCTATTCACCCTCTTCAAAAAATTCTCTAGAGATCAGCAGACAAAAAGGGACTTTGGGATAAATAACCTGTGTTTAAACTGACTCAGGGCCTCCTTTCTGATCCACCAAATGGACAGGACTTCTGGTCCATGCAGGGCCCCAATCCTTAGGGAAGGGTTGGCAAAACTTAGGCCTACTGAGGCCCCATAAAACTGACATTGCTCAGAGCAAAAGATGTTATGCACTAGAAACCACAGGAAAAGATCTGAGTGAGGTTTGAAGGAGTAATCACCAAGCAGAGCCCTTGTCACTTTAATAAGGGTGAGGAGGGGTGATCTCTGGTACACTTATTAGCATGCGTGTATTGTTTATAATATTTTTCCCTGTAATGCTTTATACCTTAAAAATAAATGTGCTTGCTTAGCAAGAACTGTGTAGTAATTTAAAACCACAGGTAATCACACTGTTACTAGCCTCTGAAGAGAAGGCAAGCAGGCCTGCTTAGGCAATCTGTCTTCTGGAGGAACAATACAGAGTAGGCTGGGAGCTGCGTAGCCTGGAGATACAGTAGTCAGGATGGAGAAGGATGCATGTCTCCACCCAAGAGAAGCAATGGCTTGGGGACCCAGAAGCCGGAGAGTGGGTGCCCTTGCCAGACCATTGAGGAGAAATATAGATGCAGTTGCCCTGAACTGTGACATGTAACTCACTGTGGATTAACTAGCTGCCTACCACTTAAGGTGAAGGGAGGAAAGGGTCTGGTTGGACTGTGAAGAACATCTTTTGGTTTGCAGGGAGGCAAGGGTGGGGGACCCACCAATAGAGCTGTGCCAATACTTCATTTTTTGGTTTGACAAACTGAAAAATAAAAAATTGTTTCAGATTGAAACCTACCAATTTTTTGATGAACTAAAGAAAAAACCTCATCACTTTAAAAGAAATAGTTATGCTGAAATTAAACTGAGCCCTCTCTGTGGTATAAGTGTATATTACCTTTTAAGAACATCTGAATTAAAACAAAATAGAAAACCAGAAAACAAGGGGTTAAAGCTGCATTTCTCAAAAAGGCATTAACCTCAAACAGATAACAACCACAGCCATAGATCTGCCCCAGTCGAGACAAAACAATGTTCTATTATAATGAAGTGCAAGGTATGGAACAAGGTTAGTCTTTGGGAGTTTTATAATTGATGTTATAGTGTCTTAATGCAGGTATGATTAGCTTAATGTATAAGGGAATAAGGCAATGAACGCAGGGATGAGGAATTCTGCCACTGATGACATGATATATAGCTGCCCTACAGAACTTTAAAACTCCTTTGCTGATTTCTCTTCCTGAATTCCCCAGAAAAAGTCTATCCTAGAATAATATCAGGCAGGTGACATTTCAGAAGAATTAAAACTGGGCTTAATAAGAAGCTAGCTTTAATTTTAAGAGTGTAGCAGGTATTTCTTCATCTTGTTAGATACTGAACCAAGGCAGTGCCAGTGGGCATCACTAGAATAATTAGATTATACATTTTTAAATGATTTTATTTAAGGAATCAATTATAAAGTCTACCTGGTAGTGTATTTTATCAGCTCACCCAATTAAAGGCCTAATTCTGCTATCCTTATCTGCACTGACTAGCAACTTAATAGTGTTTACATGTCACTCCATTGACTATATTGGAATTGCTTGTGTCAGTTAGTAAGGTACTACTTATTATGCGTAGAGGTAACTGAATCAACTCCTAAATGAGAAAATCCTGTCCTTTGAGTCTACATAAAATCCCCTTTCATCTTCTACTGTTGGGAAGTGGTTTCAATTTTGATTACTGTAATTTACTAAAATGCAGCAGTGAATGATGGAATAACTCTCGTATCCTCAAGAAATTACTACCATACCATTTAGATTTGCTAGTTTGGTCACACTGGAAAGGGCATTGTCCCACCTGAACTCCTGGAGACAATGAAAGTCACAGAAGAAGACTGAAGCAAATTAGAGACCAAAAAAGGCTACCAGCCTAAATCTACTCCACATAAATTTTGAGGCTGTCAAGTGATTAAAATAAGTAATCACGATTAATCACACAATTAAAAAAATTAATCGCAATTAATCACACAGTTAAACAATAGAATATGATTTATTTAAATATTTTCCACATTTTCCATGTTTTCCACATTTTCAAATATACTGATTTCAATTACAACACAGAATACAAAGTGTACAGTGCTCAGTTTATATTTATTTTTATTACAAATATTTGCACTGTAAAAACCAAAAGAAATAGTATTTTTCAATTCACCTAATGCAAGTATTGTAGTGCAATCTCTTTATCATGAATGTTGAACTTACAAATGTCGAATTATGTACCAAAATACCTGTATTCAAAAATAAAACAATGTAAAACTTTAGAGCCAGAAGTCCACTTAGTCCTATTCCTTGTTCAGCCAATTGTTCAGACAAACAAGTTTGGTTACATTTGCAGGAGATAATGCTGCCCTCTTCTTGTTCACGTCACCTGAAAGTGAGAACAGGCGTTCTCACAGCACTCTTGTAGCCAGTGTCGCAAGATATTTACATGACAGATGTGCTAAAGATTCATGTCTTTCTTCATACTTCAACCACCATTCCAGAGCATATGTGTCCATGCTGATGATGGGTTCTGCTCAATAACAATCCAAATCAATGTGGACATGTTCATTTTCATCATCTGAGTCAGTTGCCACCAGCAGAAGGTTTTTTTGGTTTTTTTTTGATGGTTCGGGTTCTGTAGTTTCTGCACTGGAGTGTTGCTCTTTTAAGACTTTTAAGACTTCTGGGCTGGAGTGATATTTGAGATTTGCTTACCTGATTTCTGCTATTTTTACCTTGACATAAACTGATCTTTCCTCTATTTTCAAACTGATGTTATTGCTTATAGGGTCTTTGTCAAGTTTGTTTTCCACAATTCCTTAATTCACTTTCCTTGTTTAATCATTTCAGAAGAGTAACTCTCTTTCTAAACTTTTCACTTCCAACTGGCAAATAATATTACTCTCTATATCTTTTATTAAGTACAAATGAGCCTGACACCATTTATTTCCTTGTTTGTGGCCCAGCTGCTTGGAATACTGCTGCATTACTCAGAGTACAGTATAATTATTGGTTTTAACAAGTGTTCACTCTGATTGTGGTACAGGTGTTTGTGTATGGGTATTCAGGAGAACACAAGTCACTGCAGGCCCTGTTATTATTTGTTGGAATTTTTTTATTTCTCTGCAACAACCCTGACTCAGGGAAGACAGAAAATTGTAACATTGCTGTGATTAGGCTCTGTGCTATGATCTGTTTTAAAGGTATGCTATATTCTGAATGCATGTGATTAATATATATATATATATATATATATATATATATATATATATATATATATATATATATATATATATAAAATTGCATGTGGACAACGCAAGGTTTAACAAAACAAACAGCTGAATTGTTGAGACAGTCAGTGGTTTCTGAGTCAACAGTGTTCAGCTTGGGAAGACCTCTGGGGAATCCACCACAAAAAGTGCTACCATCCAGCATGTGTGCAGCATCCTCCACAGCATGACAGATGCACAGTGGATTGTCCTGGATGCCCCAGGCTTGGTCGGTCTTGACACAGCAAACCATGTCATGCCTGAACCTATTAAGCTGGCTCCAGAAGAAGTGTGGGAGCCCAAAGCCAGGTAGCCGTTCATGTGGTCTGGTGATGATGGGGGAATTCCTGGTAGTGGCAGAGGCTCCCCCCGACCACAGTGAGCTGATGTAGTTATCAGCTGGTTGGAGAGTGGGCAACACTGTCCAGATTCAATTACTGCTACACAGTCAGTGGCAGGGTTCATCCCATGTATCCCTGAACAGTAGCAAGTGTGGCATATGCTGCACTTGGTGTTCAGTTTGTTGGTTGCATTCTGACCCTGGATGTTAGGTAGAGGAATATTGGCAGGACTGGTGACCATACAAGTTTTGTTGGCTTCAACATGCCTGTCTAGGTATGATTAAGATGTGTGTCTTCTAGTCTAGTGTGGACAGAGTTTAACTAAATTGGGGCACAATATCTCCAAATGAGTAGCAGAGCAAGAGTTCCAAACTGCAGTGTTTGTGCATTGGTTCACCAGGTGGATCCTACCAGCTTATTCAGTAGACAGTTTTTGCTCTTGATCTTTTGAGCTCCTTTAGTGAGATGGCATTTGCATGGGAGTGTGAGATCTAGGGGTCACCCTAGATACACTGACTTAGGATCCTGTGCCAACTGCTGACCATTCAAACAGATATTAAGCTCAAGTTGTTTCTGAGCATGGTGTAAGTGGATGTATGTTGACATATCTGATGTACTTGGTTTGTGTCTCCATTTTTTGCAATAGTCAGTCATGGCAGCCACATCATTGTTCAGATTCTCTTCAATCCTTTGGAAGTCACAGTCACTTGAGGCCAAGCAGATATTGTCAGTGTGCCTGAATCTCCTGGAGATGGTGTTCAGTCGGTTATTGGTGAACATATTAGATAATGTTAAATTAAATGTCAGTTAAATCATGTTTCTTAGTCCAGTACAACTAAATGGAGATCACCAACTACTTGACAGTAGTCTGAGTCAATAGATGTGTTTATACCAGGGGTTGGCAACCTATGGCACGTGTGCCAAAGACGGCACGTCAGCCAATTTTTAATGGCACGCTGGAGCCTGCCCGGACTCCAGCACGCCATTAAAAATCCTGCCCAGCCTCGCCCGCACTTCTCTGCCCTCTGCTCCCCGGGCGGGAGCAGAAGCATAGCCATGTGCACAGGGTGGGCAAATGGCCCCACTCTCCCGGCATGGCAAGCCTCAGGGTCCCGGGCCGGAGCGCTCACCGAGCTGTAACCAGCTGCCGCCCCTCCCCTCCCCTGGAGCCCTGCCGACATGCGCAGCGCTCTGAGGGGCGGGGCTGGGCTCTCCGGTGGGGCAGCGTGTCTGGCTCTGCGTGGAGCCTCAAGGTAAAGGGCCCAAGGCTGGGGGGGTTGAATAAGGGGTGGGGGCAGTCAGGGGACAGGGAGCAGGGTGGGTTGGATGGGGAGGTGGGGTCCCGGGGGGGGGGTTAGGAGCGGGGGTCTCTGGAGGGGGCAGTCAGGGAGCGGGGGGGTTGGATGGGGCATGGGAGTCCTGGGGTTTGTGAGGGAGCAGGGGGTGGATAGGGGTCAGGGCAGTCAGGGGAGGGAGCAAGGAGGGTCCCGGGGGGGCAGTTAGGGTGGGGGCGCTTTAGAGGGGGTGGTCAGGGGACAAGGAGCTGGGGGGGTTGTATGAGTTGGGAGTTCTGGGGGTCCTGTCAGGAGGCAGGAGTGTGGAGAGGGGTTGGCGCAGGCAGGGAGTCGGGGGGGTTGGATGGGTCGGGAGTTCTGGGGGTCCTGTCGGGGCGGGGAGTGGTTGGATGGGGCATGGGAGTCCTGGGGGTCTGGCTGGGGACAGAGGTGTCGATAAGGGTCGGGGCAGTCAGGGAACAGGTAGGGGGTAGGGTCCAGTCTGAGGACAAGGAACAGGGAGGCTTAGATAGTGGGTGGGGTCCTGGAGGGCAGAGGTCCCAGGACGGGATAGTCAGGGGACAAGGAGCAGCAGGGTTGGGAGTTCTTAGGGGGGCAGTCACCCAGCCCTCTCCCCTGACCCCCCCTACACACACACACACACCACGCCCTCTGCCCTGAGCCCCGCACAACCCCTAGGCCCCTGCCCTGAGCCCTGTACCTCCCTCATACCCACCCAGCCCTCTGTTTGACTCCTTCATCCCCCCCCCACAACCCTACCCCTGACACCGGCACCCCCACCCATACCCAGCCCCCCCTCTTCCGTGACACCTATACCTCCCCCACATACCCAGCCCCCAGCCCTCACTCCAGCCCTCTGGGTCCCAGCCCCGCACAGCCCGCTGCTGGTCTTGGGTTCTGGCTGACGGACCCTTGCCAGCCGGGGTCCTGGCCGCAGGCCTTGCTCAGCCCTCTCTCAGCCTAGGTGAACAGAACCCCAGACCAGCAGCAGGCTGAGCGGGCCAGCTGCATAAGATCAACATTTTAATTTCATTTTAAATGAAGCTTCTTAAACATTTTGAAAACCTTGTTTATTTTACAATACAACACTAGTTTAGTTATATAATACATAGACTTATAGAGAGAGACCTTCTAAAAAACATTAAAATGTCTTACCGGCACGCAAAGCCATAAATTAGAGTGAATAAATGAAGACTCGGCACACCACTTCTGAAAGGTTGCCGACCCCTGGTTTATACTTTCAGGTATATCATCAACCTGGAAAATCTAATTTCTAATAGCTATGGACTAAGTCATTGAATGGCACTGATTATCTTAGTTAGCTACACTCAGATGGCTGCCATTGGGAGGATTCTACTTTGAGGAACACTGCAAAAATATTGGGAGTATGGCATCTGGGAGGAGGACTAAGTTCCCATGAATGTGAAGATTACCACCCTCTCCCAAATGCAAAGCTTTTAAAATTAAAATATAAATCAGAGGAATTTCAGTTTTTATTTTATGGTCCAGCTTATTGCTTTTTAATCACTCAGTCCAGAGTGGCTGGGAAAATAGCTCTAGGCATTTTTTTAAAAAAAATATTTAAAATGTAGCTTTTGTACTCAAGAATGCACTCTATTGGTACTGCAAAGTATGAAAAGGGAAAAAAAAATCTAAACCAAAAACCTCTGCCTCTTCTTTCTCCACCATCTATCTTTTTATCTGTTCTCTGTGTTTTGCCACCTCCAGTTTTTGGCTTATCCAGTTTAGTGTGTTCTCTTTTTTTCTATTTTCACTGTGTTTACTTTTGCTCTCATCTTTTCTTCCCTTAGCTAATTACCTCTCCCTCTGCACACACTCTCTCTCTTTCTCCCCACATTTCACCTTCCTCCTTTTCTGGAATGATGTCATTTTGAAGATGACTTCGTTGGGAGCAGACTCCAAACCTGTCAAGCAATCTCTGAGCTGAATGACAGAGAAAGCACAGTTATTCATTCTGGGGCTGGGGCGACAGTAGGTAGTGGTTCCCAGGTCTGTAACTGTGGCACTGGTAGTTAAATTCAAACTGCCTAGTTGTCCTGTTTCTGCCTGTGGTCTAGATCTTGAATTCCTCCCTAGTCCATCGTTGAGAAAGTATCCAGCTGCTTTCCCACCAAATGTCCATAGTTTGATAACATCCTGGAATTCCCTTATGGTCTTCACAACCATTTTATGATGACTGCAGTAATGAAAGGCCATTGTGCTAACTATTGTCAATGAAAGCTTACATGTTATTAACTGAAGTCAATAGGAATCTTGTGCTTGGAATAGCTTCAGATAATATGACTGTACAGGCATCAAGGAGGAAGAGTATTTTCACTTACATCTGTTAAGTCACTTTGATTTTTCATCTGTGTTGAAATTGTGTCCCCTGCCCTACATGAAATGATACTCTTCTTTCTGAATTTTGTTGTCTTTACCCTTTTCCCTATCACCATGCACGCAAAATGCAATGGGGAAAGAAGTGCTGAGACTGACAGTGATGTTGCCTTCTTCAGACATATAACAAGGAACTCACATGGTTATGTGGAACATGTGGTTACCTAAGTGAGATGTTTCTCCAGGACAGCCAGAGCAGGGAAAAGCACAGCCAAGACCCCTTCCTGATTTCAACATCTGAGTGATTCAGTAAAGTAGGTTTAAGGGACTGTTATCCATTATAAAGTAAGGAGAGTGGATTATGGTATCATCTCATTTAAAGATCCAGAGTTGTTGCCCTTTCCCACCTATGATCAGACATGGGCAACATGAGGTTTTACATCATAAACAAACTGAAAAAAAAACCCTGCTCCTCATGGCAAGAAAAGCAGGAGAGCTTTCATTGTGAAGGAGGACTGACCGCAGTGTCTTAAAGAAACTACTGTACACAAAAGAAGCAGTCTGGAGAACATTTAACAGGAAAGTAGCATCCTGACCCTCTCTGGGTTAAATGCTATCTATCAAGTTTAAATTTAGCTCCTACACAGTCCCAGATGAAAAGGAGGCAGCCAGGGCAAGGAAAGCTTAACGCCTGAGAATATTTTTACTACAGGATAAGGAAAACAAGCCTAAAGTCAACAATGGGCAGCCTGTAAAAACAAATATTGCTGATGAGAACAGCGCTGCCACCAGAAAGCTCATTAGCAACCAGATGCTGCCACCAGAGCTTTCTCTCTGCTGTTTCCTTGCTGACTATCCCCAGTCCAACTGATACCACAGCAAATCTGACTCAGCTGCTGGTTTCCCTCTCTGTGTAACTAATGAGCACTTGCCAATACCCACACTATGCACGCCCTCAAGGTAAAAAGTGTTTCCCTGGGGTGGATTGGGCTGGGGTGGTTTAGGTGAGAAATTTGAGCAGGAAATGTTTAAGCAGTTGCAATTATACATATATATGTACTATGTGTATATATATATATATATATATATATATATATATATATATATATATATATATATATATATATATATTTTAATATGTAAGTATACACACACACACAAAACATACTGAAGAGAGAGATCTAACATAGGTAATTGTCCTTACCTTCCCCTAAAATAAAGCAGAGGGAGGGAGAAGTCTTGATTTAAAATGATTACACCAAATACTGCAATGACCACGCAGCTCCCCACCAAACATGCATGTTTTCAGAAATAACAAATTCCAAAGCAAAAGTCCCTTATGTCACCATCTATTCACTGACTAATATGTTCTGTCAAAGCACACTATTATGGCCAGACACTAACTAGATCCTCCATTTCCTTCTGAGGTTCTGCATTGTATTTTATCCAGCTCTGACCCCTCCAAGGTATGGGAGAAACAGCCATGTTCTGGTGTGGAGCTGGGATATTTGGTGACTCAGTAAAGAACAGGAAACTGTTTTCAGACTTGAGAGCCAAAATATAAATACCAAAATCAGCATTTAGGTACAGCAACTTTTAGACACCCAAGTGTCCATTTACACACCTAATTTTGAAATATGGGCCCTGTGGCTATCATACCAAGGCATGAGGATATCCATTTTTGAGACCAGCATACAGTGTATATGGCATCTTAAATTGTGGTGCAGTGTCAGGTCCTACATGAGCGGGTTACACCTGCAAAAGGTACCACTGGATAGCAAGCATGTTATCAAACTCCCCACCATCCCAGTACGTTTGTCTATCCCACCAAATTCCCATGGACATGGTCGTAACAATTTCTCGGTAGGACTTCAAACAACAAGAAATCTAAACTCCTCCTTGATAAACTACACAACTTCTCCCCCACTTTTCTATATTCCATGTCTTCCCTATCTCTTCCCAACCCTAGCAGAATATCAGTTTCGTCTCTGCCCACAAGCAGACAACAACACAGAGATAAGACATCCTATGGCCTTGGCAACTTAGAACCCACACACCCATTCCCAGTCATCCTCTATAATCATTCATCTCCACCTACTGGTAGAGCGCTGCACGGATACAAAATTTGTATCTACAGCCAATCTGCAAACATGGTCTGAGGACAGCCACAATTTGTTGGGCTCTCTCCATTGGGTTTGTTTAAATTAGCAAACGCACGTTAGCTAACCTTGACCTAACCACATTTCCCCTAGTGTAGACCCAAGTTAATACCTTCTAACTTTGATTGAGCTGTTCAAGGTCAACCCTAGGCATTTTAGATAAAGACAGGGTTCAATCCTGTGCTGTTTCTGAAATCAGTGTTAAAACTCCCACTGACATTAACAGAGTTGGATCTGCCACTAATTTTAGCCTTGGTTTTCATGTTTGATGCCCAGATATATTAGAAAATCTAAGAGGAAAGATCTCCTCACAAAAATACACTTCTTGTATCTCCAAATGTATTATATACATGTACATATACTTTGTATGGGGTAATAGTCTGATCTTAGCTATATTGGTTGAAATCCAGAGTCTTACCGTGAAAGTCAATAGGGTTACTCAGGAATCAAATACACTTGTTTATTTGTTTAGATTTATGCAATAATAAAGGGGGCACCTATCCAAGGACTGGACAACCCTACCAGAAATTACAAAAACAACTAAAATTAAATAGGGAGGAGAACAAGTGAGAGCAGAATTTGACTTGGATCTTTTCAATACACTTGAAGTAAAGTCTATTGAAAGTAGATCACTCTTTTATATGAACCAACAATTTAATTTTTAGGAAAGAATTGTGTTGTAGCAGCCAGTTACAGTGTAGCTTAAGAAATCAGGGAAAACATCTAACGTTTTTGTAATCAAATAAGAAAGTCTAATATTCAAGAATCTCCAGCTATACTTAATAGAGGCAGCACCTTAGTTTTATTCCCCCCTACAGTCTGATTTTCTCATTGGTATCAGTTCCTTGATGGATGTTATCATTCTGCAGTTACATGTAGATTAAAATTAAGGGCCCGATTCTGGCCTCATTGAAACGCTTATGATAGTTTTGCTACTAACTTCAAAGGGAACAAGAGCAATATCAGAATGGTATTTTCTCCAGTGCTCTTTTCCTACCTCTGCTGCTTGCTTATTTCCTGGTTGCAATTTGGACACTGCTAATGTTTGCTGTGGGGATAATTATGACATCTCAAACTGAGAATGGGCACGGCAATAAAGAGCAAGACCAATGTGTAAGTCTAAAAAGATCCTATTGTTCTCTATATGTTCTTATAACACAGTTTTTTTATCATAAGAACTCTGTGACAGGTTTGGGACCCTTGGGATGTCACCTGATGTGCTGAGATGCCACCGAGTCAGTCTATTCTGCCAGCCTAGGTCTCCTTTACCGGGCCTTGCTAGTCTACGGTCACAGCTGCAGAGAGAGACAGAGGTCCACTCTGGAAAGATTCAGTCTCAGGGGCTCGCCCCAACACTCTGCTGCCACTCCCTTGAAGGGGTATAAATCCAAAGGTTTTATTAAATTCACCCCATCCCTCAATGTGGAGGGAGATATGCATAGCTTCTTGATCCCCCTCTATTAGAAATTACATAAACTGGGTTATATTATAAACAAGAAATACGTTCATTAACTACAAAATGTGAATTTTAAGTGAATATAAGAGATCACAGACAGAACAAAGCAGATTACTGGCCAAATAAAGCAAAATATGCAAGCTAAGCTCAATATACTTAAGAACCAGGTTACACAATGTAAATTCTCACCCTAAATGTTATTTTAGGCAGGTTGTAAAGTCTCTGTGATTCAGAGTTACAGTTCTATTTCTTTTCAGACTGGACCCCTGGCTCAGTCTGGATTCTCCCCTTCAGGTGACTTTAGCAGTCTTTCTTCTTGGGCAGACAGGCCATGGAGAGGAGGAGTTTCATTTGCCTTTCTCCCCATCCTTAAAAATAGGATTTACATTAGTTCCTGTTCAGAATGTTTTTTAGTTTTTCACAATACAGTAGAAGCTCTTTAATATTCATCTTGCTCCTGTAGTAGAGCGAAGACTCTAGTCAGACTAACGTCAGTCTCTCTTAAAAAAAAAAAAAAAGTGTCCTCAGCTACTGAAAAACCATCCAAAGTTGACAAGGGGAAAAGGTTGAAACTTCCCCACATTACTACTGTGAAGAACACGGGAAACCCATAGACAGCACCAGACTGAATGTTTACTGTCAGGGGCATTTAAAAAAGAATCACAGTTGAAATTATATGAGAAACAGCTTTGTCTGGGTATGTCTAGTTGAAACAATGCCAGAAAAAAGCCTTCAGAAAGGTCACAAGAGAGCTTTTTGGCACTGGTAAAATGCCTACAGGTAGACATACCTGAGGCAGCACCACACTCCCCCTTCATTTTTACACCCACACACAGGAGGATAGTAAAGAAAGCATCTCCCCCCTCTTGGCAAATAAGAGGATCTGGAGGCGGGGGGAGATGCAAAAGTGCAGAAGAGGGGTAGTTTAGTCTCTGTGCCCATCAATCCTTTACCCTACTCTTGAGATTCTCCACAAGACTAACAATTGACATTAGCTGCTGTGGTGATTTTAAATCTTATAGACACCTACACCTATGCCATGTGGGTATAAACCTCAATCATTCTGATTTCTTGGTAGTACAATGGTCCTGGCAAATGACAACACTTGGTGCAGGGTAGTGGAGAATTAGGACCAATGGATTTACTCACTTTACACTGCAGTCCTCTCTCCAAAGGTGCCAGGCCTTTTAGATTCTCAGTCAGCCCATCACCTTTCTCTGGAAAACTTCTATCATTTCATTTCAAACTCAGTATTTTAGAAAGAACATTATTAGAATCGTTCAAATTTCATAGTATTTTGCATACATTAATTAAACCTCAAAACAGCCCTGTGAGAGATCTGTTACACTATCCATTTTAAAGATGGGTAAACTGAGTCTTAGAAAGTTTAAGTAACTGACCCAAGGACACAGCCAGGAATAAAACCTACAACCTCTGGCTCCATGCTGCATGCTTTAACCACTATACAAAACTTCTACATGGGGAACCTGCACTGTGTGACCTAAGGATGTGGATGTGTGAAGGGCATTACTTGCACTGAACTCCTGTTACAGGTCAGTTATTTCCCTATGTTGTACATCTCCTAAAAATATCCAAACCTTGTGGCTTTTATAGTTATGTAGCTTCACGTCTCTGTTACTCCTTCCCGGGAGGAATGAGGTATGTAGAATTGCTGGCAGTTAAGTTGTATTTAAAGACATTTTTATTTTCTGAATCAGATTCCGCGTGTGCTTGTTTTAATTATGTTTTATGTGAAGTGCCTTAAGATGCATGCATGAAAGCAGGTCCATAAATAAACATGACATTAAAAGTCCATATTTATTTTTCTTGAGTTAATTCCTAGTGCTTTCTTGAGGTGCACAAAAGCTAAGATATATAGTCTCCAAAACCCAACCACAAAACCCAGACACCACACTATTTAAAACAAACCCCTCTCCCAGTCAACCCCTTTGTTGACTGCTGCTGTGAGGTCTTGATTGTGACACAGTGCATCAGGGATGAATATCTTGGGTCTAGACTTTCTGGCACAGAAGGAAAAGATCCACTATTCTCTCCTCTAACTATAGTTGAATGGAGCAAGGTCTGTCTGCCCTACAGAGCCGAGTGAAATAGTGCAAACTGTTGTACTTGTAGCTCAGACAAGCACTCTCAAAAGGATAGTCACACACCTTAATTGCAACTGTATGTAAGTAAAAATCAGACAGTGAAAAATACGTGGGTAAATACAATATAACTGACCAAATCCTACTCACCATATTCTTAAATGGCTACAGTGGGGCTAATTCTCCAAGGAGTTGATGTACTACATAAGGCTTTGCTTTGGAGGCAAGCATTACCTTATAACATACAACTATAACTAGTGCAGTGACAAAGGCAATTCTGGTAACATTTCAGTCGGTTGTGGAGGCTGAAAGCCCATTTGTCTTCCGGTTGTCTGAGGTTCACTTGAAGCACAAGGGCGGGAGCAGATGTGAAAGGCTGACACTTGCTGGGAATGTCACCTGTTGCCTCATTGAGGGCAAGCACTGCGGGCAGCAGAGGTCAGCTTCTCAAGTGGGATCAAATAAAAATGACAGGCGTAGGCCTGCCCATAAAAGGACCTCTTTGAGGTCAATAAAAAAGCAATTCATTTTCTGTTCCCAGTTAGACCCCTTGGAACAGGCAAGTATGAGAAAAGGCCTGTGAGCAGTCTTGTTGGAGGGTCGCCAACAGAGGCTGCCCAGCCTTCTTTCACAGGACCTCTAGCTGCCACGGCTAACCCAGAGGCAGCTTCAATTGCAGCTAGTGCTATGCTGCCTTCAAGGGTTTCATCCTCCCACCCCATGCCCTGTACCCCCCAGAGCTGCCTGCTGAACAGCACATAGGTCTGCCAAACCAGCTGTCTGCTGACTGGATAAAATAATCTAGGATCAAGGACAGGAAACTAAATTCACACAGGCAGGCAAGATGAAAAACTGATGTTTTGTAACAGCCACGCCATTGACTTGCTCCTTTCATTTCTCCCTTCTCTCGCCCTGACCAATGAACAACCATAGAATATTTTCACCCAGTCCAGTTTTATCTTCATAGCGAAATTAGTGGCATTTTTCTGACACAAGAGGCATTGTGTTCTCATGTTTGATTCCCACGAAAACCTGCTCCCTCAGAAAACACGTGGCTGTCCAAATAAGCAAATGGGTGTGCTGAAAAGTGTATAACATGAAAAATAATCAGAAAAGGTCAAACAGTGGGCAGCAGTCATCCATGACTGTGGGAAACACCAGTGATTTGTTTCATATTCCTACCCGTGTGCATCTGTGCTTCAGCACTCCTGCTTCCACTGAATTACTCTTTCTACTACTGGTGTATCCCATGCAACTGAAAATATTTTGAGTGACAGTCAAGTCCACTATTACTTTAAAAACACCTATTAATTATATATTATATTATATTAATAGGAATCAAAACTACAGCTGTTTTGGGGGTTGCTAACCCAATTCCAAGCTTGGTACAGGATGATTCATTATGTGATACCCAACTGCAAGAATGACTAGAACCATCTGTTACCTCTGTACTTCCTCTAACCTTTGCAACCTTCAAGCGAATTTCAAATAGTGGTGTCTTAAGTTATTTTCCTAGCACAAAAATTAAAGTACTGTATTTGTCAACATGTGAACAAGGTGCAGGCCGTCTGAAAAATCTGAATTGAGTGTATAGTTATTATTCATAGAAGCCTATTTTAATACTGGTCTGAAAAATGGCCTGAATGGGAAGCTGGAAGTTGGGAAGAAGGACCTCTCGATTGGTTAAAAATTATGTTTTTCTTTTAAGTATTTATATTTCAGCATGTGTTCTTTATCTCCATCTCTGTGTATCCACTTTACTCTATTTGCATACGAATTGCTGACCCTACTTTCATATAGTAATGTGTGACAGTAATATCCTATTCTTTTTAGGGTATTAAATGGCCATGTACAGGAGATAGAATTCTGGATCAATCAATACCTCTTAACAATAGGCTCTTTTATCTCCTAACATTCATGAGATCATAGTAATACATTCTTATTTTGGTTTCATCACTTCAACAGTCCTAAGTAGATCAACCATATGTTCTTGGAAAACTTTTAAATTAAAACATTAGAGGACTGGAGTGGAGGGGAGTTGCCTTTTGCTTCTCAAGAAAATGCATTTTGAATGCATTCAAGTACAAATGGAATGTTCATAAGCCATTAGGATGTTCCTAATTTCTTAAAGATGTTCCTTCACATGAAGAAGAATCATCTGACCCAATAAGCCAACATTAGCTTGTGTTTGTATGTTCACAAAAAATAAGCATTGCCCAATGACCTTGCCTTTTGGTTTCAATATGAAAGAATCGCATTCAGGGGAAATGTTAGAATGATATTTTCAGATCCGCGGACAATATAGGATCAGACCACAGAATTAAAGTATTTCTTTGTCTTATGATAGCTTTCCTCTGTAAGTATTAAAAAATGCTTGGATCAAATCAATTGTTTCCTTTGAATGTAACTAGAAGTGAATTAAATGCATAAGCATGCAATTCACTGATATTTTAATTTGAGAACATTTTTATATGAATATTTTAAAAGAGTTTTA